>NC_037680.1:78337597-78537308 GCF_003255815.1 Theropithecus gelada | reverse complement strand
CAAAAAAAAAAAAAAAAAAAAAAAAAAAAAGAAAATATATATACTACCTTTGATGTCCAAATCAGGTATTTGGTTAGCTCAGAATACTGGCAGTTCACATTTTCCCAAGTGTCTGTGTTTGTTAAGTGCTTGCTACTCCTGAATGCTCACTACACTAAAGCTATGGGCCAACTCCTCCAAAAGCTGACATTTCAAGGGGCTTATCTGAAAAGTGGGGAAAATAAAACTTCCTGGCAGATTGCTGTAAGCTTAAATAAGACAATATATGCAAAACACCTTGTGTTAGTTTCTGATACACAATATGTTTTTAATAAATGGTAGCCATTGTTACAAGTATTAGCGCAGATATCTGAGAAAAATAGCAAGAGGCAGCAGCCACATTGTCGCCAAAGCACATCCACAAAATTTGCTCAGGGCCCCCTTCCACTTGGGCATTGCTTTTCCCAGGTTCACAATTTGCATAAACCTGGGTTGCTCAAAATATCTCACAATTTAACAAAAAGAGAGGCTTCTGTCCTTAGTGAACCAAAAGCATAAAATGCCTTAATAGTACTGTTTGCTGGAAGCTGCTCACACCCAAAGGGAAGAAATAAACTTGCTAGGCCGGGCGCGGTGGCTCAAGCCTGTAATCCCGGCACTTTGGGAGGCCCAGACGGGCGGATCACGAGGTCAGGAGATCGAGACCATCCTGGCTAACATGGTGAAACCCCGTCTCTACTAAAAAATACAAAAAACTAGCCGGGCGAGGTGGCGGGCGCCGGTAGTCCCAGCTACCCGGGAGGCTGAGGCAGGAGAATGGCGTAAACCCGGGAGGCGGAGCTTGCAGTGAGCTGAGATCCGGCCACTGCACTCCAGCCTGGGCGACAGAGCGAGACTCCGTCTCAAAAAAAAAAAAGAAAGAAACTTGCCAGCTCTGCCTCGCCTGGCCTAAACTCGTGCCCTTAAATGCTGTGGGTAATCTGGGGTCTGGTCTTCTTGTATTTGGAATCGCATATTGGCTAGGCTGGAAAGGGGAGCCATCATACCATTTGTTGATATGTATAAGACTCTTTCACAAGGACATTATAATATGCAATTTTGTATTCTACTTTATTTTAGATCTTGTCATAGTATAGACAGTTAAACGGCTAAAATAAACAGTGCGTATACTTTACCGATTATTCTCAAATCAACTCAAATCCAAACCATTTGGGGAACTTCTCTCGGGGAGAAGTATCCTCTTGCCTTGGGGACAGTGGCATGAAAAGCTGGGATTTCCCTTCGGCTTCCTTGCCCCTTAAAAGCAGCAGCTCCTCAAAAGCAGGGAGAGAGAGAGAGAGAGAGAGAGAGAGACACTATCTGGCAGAACATGCTGGGAAGGCAACCGGTTAATCAAAAGGATTCCAATTTGGCCGTGGACTGCCAGACTCTCCTTCCCAACTCATAGAAAAAGAAAAAGGAGGAAGAAAGAAAGAAAGGGAAAGAAAAAACGAAAAAAGCTGTACACGGCTCTCCTTCAGCAATCTCACAAATGCAAAACCTTCCACTCTGGTGGCTCCTCATTAGCTTCCCAAGGCTGACAGCATAATTATTGCAGCTGCTTCACGCTTAGAATAAATAAATATGAAAGCGGGTGTTTAAAAATTTTTTGAGAAGGGAAATTCAGTCATCTAGACAGTCGGCAGGACAAGTTTATTTAAAACTTTTAGATTCTTATGTATTTAGATCATTTCGGAACGAGATAATGAGATAGTTGTCTTTTTAGTCTAATTGAGTTCCTAAGCTCGTGGCTGTTGGCTGTCACCCCTTTCAAACTTTGCTTTAACTCTCCTTCCTTTAGAAATCCGATCCTGGTGTCTCCATTTACTCTTCCTGGGCTGATAACCCGACCAAGGCTCAGTGCACTGGAGTGCAGAAAGTGACTTAATGGGATTGAGGGGCTAAATAACCTTTCACAGGAAACAAGATAATCAGATCTCTTTTACTTGACCATAATGGCTAAAAGAGAAAGCACAAGCAAACAAAAAAAAAAAAGGTTGAAAATTCAGCTATCATTTCAAAATGTCTTGTAATCTTCCGTGTCATGTGGTTTTTGCACTACTTTCCCACATCATCAATCCATCAGCTGGAGATGCTTAGTGCATTTAATTATTCAAAGTGCACACATCCTCGTGATTATGCGGTAATTTTAGCTCATGTGTATGTATAGAGGCTTCATATCTTCAAAGCCCAGAGGATCACACAGCACTTTAAATTGAAGTTGCTAACTAACACGAAGTGCACTTAAAACTCTGACTAGGGGCACAGTACACATACATTTCCGATTAAAGCAGATGATCTTTCCTTTTAAAATTAATTATGCCTATTTATTTTTTCCTTTCCCTCCTGCCCTTCATTCTCCCAGGACCAAATTTATATGAATCCTTGCATTCAATGAGTTAAAAGCATTATAAAAATAAATATTCTGTCAATCTGGGGTAAAGAAAACTAGTGTTAACCCATCGTGCAGATGGAGAAACTGAGGTTAATGACAGCCAAAACACATTATGTTGGGAAACAAAAAAGAAGAAAACTCAGGTCCTTTAACTCTCAATCCCCAGCTCAGACTGCCTGTGCCGTTTTGTTTTAACCTATTCTTTTAAACAACTAAGACAATATAACACCAGTTTAAAGAAAGCTCTGAGAAAGGAAAAGAAATGACCTACAACCCCACTAAACTAGAAGAGCATTTTTATTTTGTACACTACCTTTCGGTTTTGTTCATGTATATATTAATTTTCACAGGTCAATTGTAATATGCAATTTTGTATTCTAGTTTCTTATAGCTCATGTTATAGCATAAGAACTTTTATAATATCACACAATTCTATTAATGATCATTTAAAATGGCTACATAGTACTGTATGTTGAGTCCATACACCAACATTTGTCCAATTGGTTCTCTGGTGTTTAACAGTTACATTGCTTCTCTTTATTCAAAAAATTGTAAAACATTATAGATAACACTGCAATGAACATTTTCATTAATCTAGGTCTTAGGGTTTTCCCCCCTATTCAATTATTTCTTTGGATAATTTCCAGGAACAAAGGCATAGGGTATAAGGGTATGATCATTTTTATGGCTCCTGATATGCATGCTATAATACTTTGCAAAAGTTTCACTACCATCAGCAGGGAATCATTTTACCGTAATCTCACAAACACTGGGAGCTATTAGATTACAGGAAAAAATAACTAATTTAACGGTTATTTGTACTTTTTATCCCTAGTAAAGCAGTCGATTTATTCCATGTGTTGCTGTGCTCTTTTTGTTTCCTCTTGTATAAATTGCTATTTTATGCCTTCACCTCATTTTCCATTGGATTCCTTGATGTTTGTCTTATAAAACTGAATGAGTTTCACCTGAATGAGTTACCGGTGAAACAAAAACAATTATCACCACTGATTAAGAAATCTTGGCCGGATCAGGTGACTGATACCTGTAATCCCAGCACTTTGGGAGGCCAAGGCAGACGGATCACCTGAGGTCAGGAGTTTGAGACTAGCCTGGCCAACATGGTGAAACCCTGTCTCTACTAAAAATACAAAAGTTAGCTGGGCAAGGTGGCACAGGCAGGTAATCCCAGCTACTCGGGAGGCTGAGGCCAGGAGAATCGCTTGAACCTGGGACATGGAGGTTGCAGTGAGCCAAGATCATGCCATTGCACTCCAGCCTGGGCAACAAGAGCAAAACTCCATCTCAAAAAAAAAAAAAAAATCTTAAAACTCAAGGCTGATTGCATATATTATTACAAGAAAAGAAAAGAAACTAAGGTAAGATGGCATTGAGGAAGAAGTTGGTTTTGGGGCGTAAATCTCTATTCAACATAAATTGAGCCCTCTTAATTGTGAGATATTAAACACGCTACCTGGGGATGTGTGGAATCTTTACCAGAAAAGCTTTAAAATAAACACAGTACATGAGAGAGTGGGAGGAGCACAGAACTGGGCATCAAGATCTTGGTTCTAATCTTGGTTTTGCAGCTAAGTTCCTATGGGATCTTCAGCAAGAACAACAAATGGTAAGAAAGGAGTAGCTTTTAGGAGTCGGATTTGAAGTAAAATCTTGGCTCTACAACTTTCTAACTGTGTGACTTCAAGCAATTACCCTACCTCACTTCCAGCTGTCTAATCTGTAATATGAGGATAACAATTCCAGCCTCACCAATTAGTACACAGATTGATAATTTATATAAAGCATATAGATGTCCAATAAAAGGCAGGTACGATTATTCTTCCCTGGGCATCAGTGATTCATCTATATAATGAAGGTATAGAATAAGTAGTCTTTATAAATAACTATTTTCTGAATTATTTATCTTTACTTGGAGACTCAGCCATGAACGTAACACATTTAACCAACTTAAGGGCTTGGTAGGCCTGAGGGAGTCGGTTTGCCCAGACTTCTCCCAGCAGCACAATGCTATGCAACCCCAAAAACCATGTCTCAACCCAGTATCTCCTTTAATGTATTGAAATGGATTGGGAACAACTTTGTGCATAGAAGGTGAGGAAGTGTGTTATGGAGGACATCTCCAAATGTGCTTCTTAAGGGCTGATTGATGGAGGATTCAAAAGGTGGACAGATGGGTCTGAGTTATGTTACAAATTCCTAGAAGTAGCATAGAGTCAAGAGAATGACTGAGACTCTTCCTTCCCTCTTTTCCAAAATCCCCAGTCCCTGAAACCTGGCCTCATAGAATGACAAAATATTCTGGTTCAACTTTGAATAGAATAGACAATAAAACCAATAAACAGAATAGGTTTGAAATTATGTGGAAGCATTTAGAGTGAAACTAAGCTTGATTAGTACATGTTAAAGAATGTTTAAATTGTTGCAAAAAGGCATACGATGGTAAGAAAAACTACAATGGTATATGAGTTAAGACTGAGCCACTATTATTAAAAATAAGACAACTTCGGAATGATCTTAGATGGTATTGAGAGGAACATGACATTCCTTTCCCCGTATGCCCTTCCTCCCCAATCATCCAGACCCATCATCTTTCAAGGCCCACTCACAAAATCATCCTGGATCCCCACAGCTAGAGTTAATCTCACCTCCTTCGAACACTTAGAGCACTTTATTTGTTTACTTGATCTGCAGCTGTTTATATACTTGTCTTATTTCCTAAAGGACTGTAAGCTCTTTGAGGACAGGGTCCATGACGAATTCATTTTTGTATCCTTTAATATCGCACCTCATAGACACTCAGTAAACCTCCAATGAATGAATGGAACATGATTCTCCCACCATGCAAGAAATTTGAGTCTAAGCTGCCTCCATATTCTCAGACATAAGCAAAAGAATTGGAACAGATTCAGAAGAGAACAATAAAACAAAATGACTAAAAAGTGGGAGAAACAGAATTTGCATTCAGAAACAAAAGTTCAAGGAATTCAGCCTAAAGTGGCCTTTGGGAAGTGATATCATAGGGACCTTCGAATATATTAAGGAGACAACACTCAAAGAAGAGGCCTGAAGTTCTTTCATTGAACCAAAACAAAATACAACTCAGATTTTAACAGGGCAATGGGGCACGCTGAAGAACTTTCAGAGTATAGATATCGGGGTGGTGTGATCAAAGGTAGAGGTAGATGCCATGCTTTCTTCCATCCCTATGTGTACATAAGTATACGCTAACAATGGGGCCTGTGGTACAGCATTTTTGCAAAATTACTTGTGGAACAATTGCAAGCTTTTAAGATTTTTTCCCCCTAAGATGCTAAAACCCGTTTTAAAGGAGAAGGGGATTTAGTTCAGGAAGGAATGGGAGACTCAAGTATGAGACTTGGCTAACAAGCAAAACGGGACCAACCCAGAGAGAGAGAGAGAGAAAGAGAGACAGCCTTTGATGTCCTGACGATCAAGGACCATGGCTTAAGGACCAGACTCTTAAATCACGTGTCATTTACTGCCTCAGATAAAAAATACTTTCGTGGATCAGTGTCTGTAGTTCAAAATGGCTAGGTTCCAAAATCAGTCTTAACTTTCCAAGGGTAACATTTGGAAGGTTTCCTGCAAGAACAGAGCGGAGCCAGTTCTGAGAAGGGGCAGCTTAATGATTTTCTACTACCCCCACCCCCAAATCATTAAACAGTGTTCCTTTCCCAGAGCCCAAGTTCATGCTGAGGGCAAAGGGAATTAAATGAAGAAGCTGAACCTGCAGCTAAGATTAGAGAGTTGCCAAGGGCCTAATTTTAGGTCCTAGCTGCTCCCGCTGACGTCCTGCCCTGCTGGCTCAGCCACGAGGACCACAAGTGTGGCCATAAGCCGATGTCTGAGTGGGAAGAGAGACTCCCTGGCCATCTGCAAAAGCAATTAGCTTGCCGTTGGCTGTGTTTTGAGAGGGACTACCAATAATTTCTCCTTCAACAAGTGTTTCTTCAGGTGTTCACGAGTCAATGAGGGAAAATGTCAGAACTTGGCAGAAGTTCCCACATGCTTGCCATTCTAATATTCACACTTTTCCACTTCAGGTGCTGTCCAAAAGGAAACTAATCCTGGAATTCCTGGTTTTCATGGCAAATAACCCCCTGATAAATGCCCTTTGACTCTAAGCATACTGCCACAACCTAGGGAAAGGGTTGTTCGGGACTTCTCAGCGTCATGAAAATAGAGATGGACTGGAACAATTCTTTCATTTTGTGCGGAATTTCTATGCCGCTCCTGCACTGGGATTTAGGCTGTCCTTCCACTCTCCACGTATTTCCCAGTCCCAGGCTTTATGCTTTAATTGTCTTCTTTAGAGGGCAGACAATAAGAGCTGGCATCTTCCAGATCAAAGGGGAAACAGAATGTATTTTAAAGTGACAACTCTGTTATCCTGCAACCAGAAGAAAACCAGAATAATAAAATGATATAAATATAAGCCCTTAAATAATTGTATACTAAAATGCCACCAGAGAGCAAAATTTCTTGCATAATTATGGCAGAGAAACTCTTCTTACAAATCACTCACAAGAGCATGCCGATTTTTGCACAATTCTCATGCCTGGGGCAGCCCTCCTCAGGGATGGAGTTTCTATGTCCCTGCAGGTTGGGAACTGTGGTTACCCACTGGTACGCTCTGTCTGCAAAGGAGGCTGTTAATAAAGGCTCATTGCCAGGGGCAATGAAAAAGCAGGCTGGCACTGCCAGGCCAAGGACCGCATCTCTTAGTAGATTATGTGCCGGTGGTGAGGGCCACTGTCACGAAGGTGCACAAACCAGCCCTGGCTGCTTCTGTCTCTTCCTCTATTTTTCTTTCCTGGTAGCTTTGCTTTTTCTATCTACTTGTCCATCTGTCTCTATACATATTTCTACATGCCCACCACCCTGCCACACACATACACAAGCACACACATATGCTCGTGCACATGAGTGCACAAGCACACACACACAGAGGCACACACACCCAATCCTGCCCCCGCCTTCCGCTGTCTCTTGGCACCGGCCCTTTCATCTTCTCCCTCGGGGATTCGAGATGTCGCTGCAGGAAATGCTTGTCCGCCGAGGCAGCAGCAGCAGAGCCCTGTGGCTTTGACAAACCTCATTTAATTGGGAGGAAGCCAGGAGAATTTGAAAGAACTGAAACATCCACGAAACTCCTTTTATCAGGCATAATTTAAACTCTGCATGGAAAAACCCCTATATGTATAAAGAAAAGTCAACTTCCCTCCTGCTGTGAGCACTCCTGGTCTCCCCCACTAGTGCAGGCAGCCTCCTGCAAGATTCCATCTTTTCATTTTTCTAAAAGTGTCAAAGTAGATTTGGGCTCTGTGACTGGGTGAACAGGGAAGGAATACAGATTGTTCTCTCTCTCTGTCTCTCATACATACACGCACACCCGCACGCACACACATATACACACATACACACACAACCCTAGACATCCATGCACCAGGGCCCCTCTGTTGGTGGCTTTGCTTTTGGGTCAGCCAGGAAAAATCAAAACCCACGTTTCTAACAACACATCAGTTTGGACAGTGAGTGTTTCTTCCTAATCAACCTGCGTCAGGCAAAAGCTGGAGCCTAGAAAACTTTGAAGATCCCCAGCAATTCTCAGCATGTGGAATAACAGATCCTAAAGGAGGGCCAACGGGGCAAGTTTCTTTAAGTGGAGAGAAGGGAGAGTGTGTGTGTGTGCGTGCGTGTACATCCAAGCGTGTACACTTGCGTGAAGTAGTAGAGTTATAAGTCCCAAGCCTGAGAGGAGAAAGCTGAAAAGGAACAATCTAGAAGCTTGGACTGGGAAGAGGGGATTGGGATGGGAGTGGCCAGGGAGGAATGGGGCCAAAGTGGGGGCAGAGGTACCAGGAAGGGAGTGAGAATTGTGGATCTGCCTGCAATGTCCTTTGTTCCACCCATATGCTAACCCCTGCCTCTCTCCTCCTTCCAAATTCCACTTCAGATTCACCTCCAGTCTAATCCATCTCATTTGAATTATTCTTGTTCCTCCAAAGAATTGCCTTCAACACACACATAGTCTCTGCACATCTGCAGTTGATTATGCACAGATTTTTAGCTGTTTAGATATGATTTGCGCTGATATGTGTGCGAGGGTGCCCCGTTTCCTCTTCCTCGCCCTCTTTTCCTCCCACTTCGTAAGATCCTGGAGGCCAAGGACAAGTCTCTTGTTTTCCTCCACTTTTTATAGCACTTAATATGTTCTTGACACTTAATGGCAATTTAATAAATACTAATGACTGACTCTTTCTACAGGGTTAAGTAAGACATTAACCTCAGTTGTATGATTATGGTTATTTTTGGAGATCCTAAATGACTCACTTTAGTCATAAAATAGAATGCCTCAACAAGTCCCAAACTAAGCGCTTTGGACTGCTGCAGGATGATGTCCTAGACACAGAGGAGCTGCGTCTGCAAACTCTGGCAAGGCGGACCAGGCTGTTTCCACACCTCTTGGGCAGTAGCTCCTCACCCTGTCCCCATCCTTATCTCACGGCACCCCATCACCACTCCCCCACATCCCTTCCAGTGTCCTCATCCCAGTCCCAGCCCTTAGGCCCTCCCTCCTAAGCTTTCTTTTCTCTGGCTTAGGACTTCTAAAACCAACCCTGGCTGCTTCTCTCTCTTCTTCTGTTTTACTTTCCTGGTAGCTTTGCTTTCCCTGTCTACTTGTCCCTTGTTCCTAAAACTATTTTTAGCTGAATGGTGGATTTTTTCAAAGAAACCTCACCTAAGGATAGTCCCCCATGACCACTGCCCACATCCTCCTGTAGCTCTTCCTGGCCACAGTCCGAGAAACATGACGGGAGTTCCAACCACATGATCCCTCAGCAGATTTCAGATTTGGAAGATGACTTCAGGCCCAGGCAGCAAAGGCTGATTCTAGGGTAACTTGTGTTTACAGGAGGTGGGCAGCCTGGGAGGAGGCCTCCCTTCCCCCAGCACCCCACCCCGGCACTGCCTTCTGCAGCTTGCTGTTACCAATCAAGAGAGGCCCAGCTCCCTCTCAGGACATATCCGCTTCACCTATCATCTTACTCTCTGCGGAAAGGGAGAAGAGTCTTGTTAGAAACACTGGTGTGGCTTCCTGGCAGATGGTAGCTAAGCCAAACAACTCAGAGACAACGTCCATCTCATCCAATTTCTGAGTGTAAATGTGTACCTGTGAAATGTCTGCACCATTACAAAGAGGTGCTTGTAACCTCTCCCCACCAGTGCTTCAGAGTTTGAGAGAAGCTCATGCAAAACTCAGACAAGATTGGGTCCTATCTTGCTTCTCCCAGGCAAATGGATCTCTAACTTCACTCCTGGGGGTAAATGCTATGGTTCTTCGGTGCTGAGGCAAACTACTTAAGACACCAAGACTTACACACACACAGTCACGCACACACACTCACGCACGCACACAGGCACACACTTCCTCGCTCACCATCGGGAAGCTGGTACAGCTGAGATGGCAGGGCGCTGAAATAATCGTGAGCGAGTGCTTCCTGGGCGGAGACGCGGTCTCTGGGAAAGCCTTTCAGCATCTGGGAGGCCAGGTCTTCAGCTTCAGGAACCCTGCCCAGCCTGGAAAAGTGGGGGAGAAAAATAGAGTTTCTCCAGCAGCCTCCCTTCTGAAAAACAACGGGAGAAAAACAAAAAGTAAAGAAAAGGAGATTGCTAGACTTAGATTTTAAGTAGAATTTTCCTGGAATTGCTAAAATTGATGGCAAGTGGAAAAGTAACCCCCATACTAAACTCTGACTGACTGTCATGTTACTAAGTTGAAGGGGAAAAATCTCCTCATTCTATCACTCGGCTCCCTTGCCCTCCACTGTGTGTCTGGGCACCATGCACACATAAAAGACACAGAAATATATTATAAACAGAAATATATAATAATATATATAATTATATATAATATAATATATAATATTATAAACAGAAATATATAATCAAGGATTCTTTTTGGAGGAACACTGCAGCACAACCAAGTAGAAAGGCCTGATTCAAAATATCGCACTCTGAGAGGCCGAGGCAGGCAGATCACTTGAGGCCAGCAGTTTGAGACCAGACTGGCCAACATGGTGAAACCCCATCTCTACTGAAAATATAAAAATTAGCTGGGTGTGGTGGCGTGCACCTGTAATCCCAGCTACTCAGGAGGCTGAGGCATGAGAATCACTTGAGCCTGGGAGGTAGAGGCTGCAGGGAGCTAATATTGCACCACAGCACTCCAGCCTGGGTGACAGAACAAGACTCTGTCTCAAACAAACAAACAAACAAAAAACATGTTTGAGGCTCTGGACTCCAAGGGTGGCAAGCACAGAAATCTGGAGGGGGAAAAGCACAGAATTCTAAAGAGGTGATTCTGGAGGGTGAAGTTTGGGTAGAAAATACACTTGTTTGCAGCATTTCTGAGGCTCAGCCAGGCTTATTAGCTAGAAAACTCTCTTGGTTCCCCTGAGATGGAGCAGAGGAAGAGAAATAATTAAGTACTTAAATCACAGTAAGGATAAATCCTCAAGTTGACCTTATGTTGAAATATATATCTGGAGATGAGCAAATTCATTTATTGAGCAACTACTCTGTGCTAGTAAGTGGTTGGCTTTGGGAGACACAGGACAAGACTGTCTTCTGGCAGCTCAGATAGAGGAGTCAGATGTTCATCAAATTATCACACAGATGTCTAAGTACAACTGTGAAGAAAAGAATCCTATGGTCTGACTGTTTGTATCTCTCCAAAATTCAAATTTATGTTGAAACCTAATTACCAAAGTGATAGTATTAGAAAGTGGGAACTTTGGGAGGTAATTGGGTTATAAAGGAGGCTTGAGAGAGCCCTTTTGCCCTTTCTGCCCTGTGCAGACACAGTGAGAAGGTGCCATCTGTGAAGCAGAGAGCTCTTGCCCAATACCTAAGCTGCTGGCACTTTGGTCTTGGTTTTCCCAGGCTTCAGAGCTGTGAGAAATACATTTCTATTAATTGGCAATTACCCAGTTAAGGTTAGTTATTGCAGCCCAGGTATAACATTTTGGTTCTCCTGAGATGGAGCAGAGGCAGAGAGATAATTAAGTTCCTGAATCACAGTAAGGACAAATCCTCAAGCTGACCTTTTTTTAAGGGTTAAGATAGCCTCAATACCTGACCTAGAATGGGAAGAGGTGGTCAGGAAAGGATTTCTTGAGGAAGTGGCATTTGAGCTGAGAGTTGAAGAAGGGAGGGCAGGCAAGAGGTAGGCCTTGCTGACAGGGATCTGTGGTACCCACACAAACCCTAGAGTGGGAGGGAGAAGCCAGAGTTTAAAGAAGGGAATCAGGCCACTTGGCTGGTCCAGGACAAAAATGAGGAGAGAGGCCTGACATGAAGCTGGGGAGGGTGGCTTGTGGGTCTTCATGTTTCCTATTTACTTACAATGCTTGAAACTCTTTGCTAATCTAATGCCAATCATTTACGTACACCCAACTCCACAACACACACAGAGGTTTATAACTGGAAAGGCACAAGAGGGAAAACTGCACATCCCAGAGGGCAGCTGCTCATGGGACTGATGTCTGACATTCAGAATTAAGTTGTGTGGCCCCGAAACACCGCAGCAAATCCCCAGTTAAGCAGATATAGATGGGCTTGCTTAATTTCAAATACACCTACCGACTTAAAGCAAGAAAGATCAGATATTCTTTCCCTTCCAGGTGCTACAATGCAGAGATGCTGGAAGTCCTGGCCCAGAATTGTAATTTACCTAATTTTTGCATAAGATTTGCATAACAAATTTGGGCTATTTGATTCCCAAGACATGAAACTGTTTCTGCAAACAGATAACCACCTTCAAACTCAGGAGTAATTACTTCATAGACAAGATAGAGAAGAAATTTGCAAATTACCAAATCCTTGCAAATTTCCAGGCCAGTTAGGAGAAAAAGGAATCGGGTAGAAGTCTACTCATTTGCTGTGGCCTGAAGAAGGTCTGGCAGATATATTCCTCATCCAGTCATCCAGGGCATCCTGTCCAGCAGAGGTTTTTTTTTTTTTTTTTTCTTTTGAACATAAACTCAAGATTTTATTGTCTTCACAATAAAAGATGACACTTGGAACTGGATCATTTGGCCCTCTCTCTTCTTATCTCCGCCCAGTTCAAAATGCTTGCATCTTTTAATAGCCAGCATTCTCTTAGATCTGCAGTTGGGTTCAACACACTCAAGCCTTAGCACAATCTTCTTTGTAGTTTTAGCCTTTTTCCGGAAAATCGGCTTACTTTGCCCACCATAGCCACTCTGCTTCCTGTCATACCGCCACTTTCCCTGGGCATACAGAGAATCCTTGCCCTTCTTGTACTGTGTCACTTTGTGCTTGCCACACTTCTTACAGAAAGGATTGGTGCTTGCCACACTTCTTACAGAAAGTCCAGCGGGTTTTAGGGACATTAACCATGCTTGCGTGAGCGCTATCGGCACAGAAAGCAGGCAGAGCTTTTTTAGGGCCCATGAAATGGAGGTTTGGAAGAAGAATGTTAGTACAAATCACTAGAGCCTAGGATCCATCTGGAAGGAGACTCAGGGGTAATTTCATGAACAAATTTTAGCTGGTCCACCCACACTATTGGGTGGTGTGGTGAAGCTTGTGCCAAAATTGGGCCCTGAATCCAGTTTCTGCAGGCTTCACGCTTTCTGGTTAAATACTAACTTCTGGACATGGGGAGAGCAGGTAGGTGGTGAGAAGCAATGCATCTATCAGCTTCCACCTCCACAGTCCCACCCCAATCAGCGATTTGTTCTCTCGCATACTCCTCCAACATTAACCCATAACTGGTGGCTCCTGAACTGCCCTGTAGTGGGGGCTGAGGGGCTACAGTCTGATTGGACAGGGAAGGCTGGGAGACCGGTTTTAAACTTGTGTTAGCATGGCAGATATATTGTTTTTACTTAGACTGTGTTTATGTAGTGTCTGGGGAAGCCAAGAAAGGCTAATGGAGCTTACAGGGGTATTAGGGGCACCCTTTTTCTTATAAGAACAGGTTATTTGGCCAAGTGCTGTGCCTCATGTCTGTTATCCCAACACTTTGGGAGGCTGAGGTGGGAGGATCGCTTGAGCCCAGGAATTTGAGACCAGCCTGGGCAACATGGTGAAAACCTATCTCTACTAAAAAGTACAAAAACTAGCCAGGTGTGGTAGCATGCACCTGTAGTCCCAGCTGCTCCGGGGGCTGAGGCGAGAGAATCACCTGAGCCCAGGAGGTCGAGGCTGCAGTGAGCCATGATTGTGCCTCTGCACTCTAGCCTGGGTGACAGAACTAGACACTGCCTCAAAAAAACAAAATAAGAACAGGTTTTTGTTTTTGTTTTTTTAAAACCAGGTGAATGAATAAAAGAAGAGTAGGTACTAATCAGTGACACAAGGACCTCTTTTTTAGGATTTTCCATTTCAACCAAGAAAACCTACCCTCACCCTCCCCACAGGGTTGTTTCAGGGCTTCTGGTAGTTTCTGGACTTGTTCCAGTCTCACAGCCTCTGAACTATGACTGCTGCACATTGTTTCTCCTTCTCCTTCGCCGGCAGAGGTGGTCACCAGGGCAAAGTGGGCAGGTGAAGGCTCTTCCTCCTAGGAGCCAAGTGTGTGTCGGTCTCCCCTGAACAAGCCAACTCCACCCCACATGAATGCAAACCTTCACTGGCAGCACTAGTAGCGGGACCATTGGCAAGCGCCTCAGTGATTGCCGCCTTGCTATTGCACATTGAGCTCTTTTTGCAAGGCTGAGAAAAGAGTCCTGGGGGAACAAATGTTGCTTTTTGGGCGCAAATGATTTACTGACATCTTCCGTGTTTGTATCATTATGCTTTTTCCTGACACCTATGGCCTTGCTTGCTACCAATTGCCATTACTCTCATAGTTGTACACATGGCTACCACCTCTAACTTCCACTGGAACAATTATCCACTGGTTACAACCCCTACTTTAAAAATAAACATTGGCATACAAAAAATGAACATCACAAATGTTAATTTGCCTACCAGCACCTTTCCGTATAAGCTAAATGTGAATTCCTACTCTTAGGTTTGTGATGTTAACTACCAAACATGCCAGGAGTATCTTGCAGAGGTAGGAAAACCCACCCATCCAATTAATGAGAATCTGTTATTAAAGATAAAGAATCCTATGATAAATCACTCCTTCTAGTAACATTTCAACAGGTGAGAATGTTCCAATGCCAAAATAATTCATATTTATTGCAGAGTACTTATTGAGAAGGAAAATTATGACTAGCCCTTCACTCTGAGATAATCCTCTTTACTCAAAGATAATCACCATTGCTTGAGGTCTTTGTTTTCTTCAGTCCTTTGCTTTTAGACAGGTATAGTTTTTGTTTCACAAAAAAATGGGATCATACTATACATGCTCTTATAACCTACTTTTTCCATTTAACTACCTTGATCATCTTGCCATAACTTTGAATCACTTTCTAGGACATAATTTTACTGGCTGTTATCATTTGATTATGTAGGCATACCATAATTTACAGAGCTAGACTCCTATCTGAGTTGTTTCCTTTATTGTTGGGGTGGAGGTAGTACTATTAAAATCATGCTGTAACAAATATTCTCAAAGAGAAATCTTTGTGGGTTTGTGTAATATTTCCTTAGGATAAATTCTTAGAATTGATGTTCCTTGGTTGAAGGATATATACAACACGTTAAAGTATTTGATTCATACTATCAGCTAGAAGAGCTGTAGATTCATACTATCAGCTAGAAGAGCTGTAGATTCATACTATCAGCTAGAAGAGCTGTACCAGTTTCCATTTCTGCCAGCAGCCTAAGAGAGTGCTCATCCCTGTGGGCAAGGATAATAAATTCATTCCAACCCACCTGAATTGCCACAGGCCCCATTGCTTATAAAAGTCATAAAAATAATTAAAATTGTATATCAATCCTAAAAGATGTGCTGGGGGCCAGGACAGCTACATGTAATCTTACAAGTCCAGAATAGAAACACAAACAATAAGAACAAATGAAAATTGAGTTTTGTGACTGTGTAAAACACCATCTACTAACCCATCACTCCATAATTCTAAAATCTGGTTGTTCTCAGGGGTCTGGGACAGCAGTTTTGGTTTCCTAGCACAGCCTGGCTCTGAGTATAAAAGTCTCCCACTCACAGCACTGCCACTGACCTCCGAGGTGCAGGACAGGCTGGTCAGTATGAACTCAAGTGGGTTCTTTGGTTTTCTCCCTAGACCTACAGGAAGAGGAACAGGGCAGGGAGAGAGTAGGCACTTTTTAAATGTTCTCAGTTTGGGATGTAGTAGATGCCCATAGTAAGAAATATATCCAATACTAGGAAGAAACATTGCAGAAGCTGTCCTACAATTTACCAATCAATCTAAAAAGTGAGTGCGTACCTACTAGGCCCACATTAATGAGATCACCATCAAACCTCAAGCAAGCCCTGGGGATCCATCTGCAGGCCTGTGAATGGTTCCACCACACCTCTGTAGGGATTGTGTAGAAAAGCCAGTGGCACTTCGGCTGCTTGTTACTCGCCACATCTGCAACCTGATTCAACGGCCAAATCCACAGAGACCCGGGTACCAGATGAACCCTGGCTCTACCACTTACTTAGTTGGACTAACTTGGCCAAGTTACTTAACTTCTCTCAGCCTCAGTTTCCTCCTCTTTGACCTGGGAATGACATCCATAAGGATTAAATGTAATAATATATGTAGCACCCTGCTAGGTACATAGTCTATATCCCATCTAATATTAACCCTTTCACAGAGCCCTTCCCAGAGCCAAGAATTTTCCCATGTGATAATCCAGGCTAACGCTGCCAATGGAATTTTCCATGATGATGCAGATATTCTATTTTTGCTCTGTCCAATATCATAGTCACTCCAATGTGGCTACTGAGTCCTTGGAATGCAGCTAGTACAACATAACTGAATTTTAAATTTAAGTAAATTAAAAGTTAAACAGTCACATGTGGCTAGTGGCTACTGTATTAGACAACATACCTCTAAACACCTCTAAACATTACTTCCTTTTTTTTTTTTTTTGTGACGGTAGTCTCACTCTGTCTCCCAGGCTGGAGTGCAGTAGCACGATCTCGGCTCACTGCAACCTCTGCCTCCCGGGTTCAAGCGATTCTCATGCCTCAACCTCCTGAGTAGCTGGGACTATAGGCACATGCCACCATGCTCGGCTAATTTTTTGTATTTTTAGTAGAGACGGGGTTTCGCCATGTTGGCTAGGCTGGTCTTGAACTCCTGACCTCAGGTGATCTGCCCACCTTGTCCTTCCAAAATGCTAGGATTAACAGGTGTGAGCCACCAGGTCCAGCCTGGACATTACTTCCTGCATTAAAGATCTGAGCAGAGAAGCCAGAAGTCTGAGAAAAGGTGAATACATATTGCCGGGGGACAAGGGAAGGGGCAGAGGCCATGGGTGCTGTATTGTCAGAAAAGCCAGAGAGGTATTCAGAGAATTCAAGCCTTGCTCAGCCCTAGAAAGAAAGGCTGGTGGGGTGATAGCAGGAGGCTGGTGAACTATCTTCTGCCACGGGACAGGGGCAGCTGTAGCAGCAGCATGGAGTAGTAAGATGGTTCTCAGGTTGAGAGTTGCCATTTACTTTGGAAGCTGATAGTGACATGAAAGAAAGCCACAGGGCAGTGCTGAAATCCACATATCTCTAGATAGAGAGGAGGGAGCCTGACTATACTGTTCAAAAGCACATTTGCACGTCTTAAATGAAGTGATAAACAGCAGTTCCCTAGAACCTGTCTCCAAAATAAAGGGGAGTTTCAGGTTATACAGTGTTTTTGAAAATAAGAGTGGAGGGTGCAGGTGTCCTGGAGAGACCTGTCCCTCCCAGTGAAAGATCCTCTGGTAGTCCACAATTCTATGTTCCTACCTATTTTACTCTTTTGTACCCTGAAATTTACTCGACGTGGAAGCTTTTTAAAGGATATGAACAGTAAGAATGAAGAATTCAAACAACTTTTGGTTAAGTTAAATTCTACCATATTTTCAGGGAAAAACAATGTTCAAGTGTTCAGTCAGGATCTTGGCCAGTGAAACTCTTCCACTTCTCCCCACCTGCAAGAGTGTGTTTTTTTTTTTGACATTTGAGCTCATCTCCCCTGTCTCTGATGTTTTCCTCACTGCCCTTTTTGCCTCCTCACTGAAGCAAAAAGAACAGAGCCTCAGCTAATTACTCTCAGATCAAATAATACTGGTTATTGTAATTGGTCATTGTCCGAAAACACTGAGTTCTTCTTAGCCCGGAGGTTGCCTGGCACAGCTTAGTTAGCTAACTATTCCCGGAATGTCTCTATTATCTGTTTTACTTTGCAAAAGAAACTAGGGATTTGTTGAAAGCTGGTAATAAAAGTCTGCCCTGGTCTGAGCCGAGACTGCGTAGAGAGGGCCTGGGAAAGCATGACCTCCATGAATCAAGTTGCCCCCCCTCCAATAGCCACTCAATGATGTTATTTGGTTTCTCTGTGTCAGAGAATAATAAACCCACTAGGTTTTCTTGCAGACCAACATTCCCTGTTCTCAGGGCCTGGGGCATGGCTGAGGGACACAAAACAATTTTAATGACCAAACTCACTGAAAGTAAAATGGTTCATAGAGAAAAACGAACAGACTCCCAGGGGTCTGGGGCTCCCAGAGGCATCTTCCTACAGCTTAGAGCCCCCACATGGAAGTGCTCAGGGGCTGCTGTTCAGTGGACTGAGATCCAGGGAAATGTCTCGCCAATCCTGCTTAACGATCTCTTCCTGAGGTAGTACTCACCTGTTCCAGACAACGTGAAGGCTTCGAGGCGTAGGTAGCGGGAACCATTCTGGGAAGCATATAGAGGGCGTTAAAAAATAAAATCAACCCAAAAACCCTGTTGCCAAATATACTGTTAAAATTCTAAATGCTCTTCTTGGCTTGGTGTAAAAAAAGGATTCAAGCATCAGGTAGGCTACCGAGATTTTTAAAGCTTCATCTCCTGCTGAATGTTTATGATTTGGTGAAAGGTCACTATTATGGGTAGAATTATGTGCTCTCAAAATTCACATGTTGAAGTCCTAACCCCAACTACTTTAGAATATGATCTTATATGGAAATAGGATCGTTGCAGATGTTATTAGTTAAGATGAAAGCACTAGGGTGGGCCCTAATGCAATTTGACTTGCATCCTCCTAAAAAGGCAAAATGTGGACAGAGAAATAAACGTGCATCAGAGAAGGTGAAGTGAAGAGACTCAAGGAGAAGATGACCATCAGCAAGCCAAGGAGAGAGACCTGGATCAAACTCTCCCTCACACCCCTCCCAAGGAGCCAACCCTGCCAACACCTCAATTTCAGACTTCCCAGTCTCCAGAACTGTAAGATGATACATTTCTGTTGCTTAAACCACCCAGTCTGAGACTTTGTTACAGCAACTCTAGCAAACTAATACAGTCAACATATTCAGTAAAGTCAGCAAACATTTGTTTAACATATACTGTGTGCAGAGCATGTACCAAGTGCTGGGAAGAATACAAAACAGATCGAAAGAAACCCCACTACTTCTGCAGAGCTTACAATTCATTTGGGAGAACAAGTATATGTGCGTGAAATGTGATGAATAATGAGGCAGTCTTAAAGACTCAAAAGTGGTTAAAAAAAGAAAAAAAAAAAAACTCAGGGGAGCCAGGCACGGTGGCTATTGCCTGTAATCCCAGCACTTTGGGAGGCCCAGGCTGGAGGATTAGTTGAGACCAGGAGTTCAAGACCAACCTGGACAACATAGTGAGACCTGTATCTACAACAACAACCGAGCCTGGTGGCATGCGCTTATAGTCCCAGCTACTTGAGAGGGTGAGGTGGGAGGATCACTAACCTGGGAGGTTGAGGCTACAGTGAGCTGTGATTGTGACACTCACTCCAGCCTGGGAGACAGAGCAAGACCCTGTCTCAAAAAAAATAATAATAATAAAAATAAAAAATAAAAAAGTAAGGGGAACTAATTTTGTATGTCACTTGTGGAAAAAATGGAAGTGAATCCTGGCTTGAATATTCCAAAATAGGTGATAATAAAAATTGGAGCACTCTATAACAGTTATATTTGGGTGTATGTGTTTCTATGATTCTTAGTATTGATACCATTTAACCCAAACAAAAACCATCCTAAAAGGGAATGATTTCTCATTCACTCAAGAAATACTAACTGAATGCTTCTTCCATGTAAGGGCTGTAAGAGGAGCTGCAGGGGAGGCAAGCTGATGGATGCTCTTCATCAAATTTCCTCCATTGTCCACTCCAAATTGAAAAAAGAACATTTCAACTCTCATTCAAAATGGTATTTCTGCCTTATATTTTTCTTAGGCCTGAAATTTAATTTTTTTGTTTATTAGTTTGTTTAGAGACAGGATCTCACCCAGGCTGGTGAGTACACTAGCATGATCATGGCTCATTGCATCCTGGAACTCCTGGCTTCAAGTGATTCTCCCATCTCAGCCTCTGGAGTGAAAAAAAAAAAAAATTATTTAGAGATGGGAGTCTCACTTTTATTTTTGTCCAGGCTGGTCTTGAACTCCTGGCCTCAAGTGTTCCTCCCATCTTAGCCTCCCAAAGTGCTCGGATTACAGGCATGAGCCAATGTTCCCAGCCATTATTTTGGTTTTAAAAATCTCTTCCTCCAGTTCCTATATAAATGGAATAAACCAAGGTTGTTTATCACAACAAAGAATTTAATTATGGTTGGCCAAAAATTAATTTGATAATACTTATGTGTTCACGTTGGCGTGCACATAGATCTAGAAGGCTACTCACTAGATAGTGGTGGTGGTTACAGGGGCTTACCCTTTTTCCTTTGTTGCCCATTTTCTCAAACATTTTTGAAATAAAGCATATACAATATTATTTTGCAATTTCAAAAGGAACTTCAATGAAAATTTGAATTTATAGTGCTAAGAGTTGTAGAGTGAAAGGAGTGATCAAAGTGACTTCAACTGAGTTTTCAAGGGCAGGTGCAATCAAATGTGAACCTCTCTGCTGGCATTTTATAGTCCCAGGTGGGCACTAAGGGAAGTACTTGTCTAGGTTATTTACTCTCTGTTCAGTATTATTTTGCCTAAGTTCAAAATAACCAGTAAAGATAAGAATATCTGGCATTTGTTTAGTATGTTTCTCTTCAAACCACTTTCTGCTGCCTATTTACAGCTCTTCCCTGGCCAAACAAAATCAAAATATTTCCTCATTCAGTCATCTTCCAGTTTCAATCAACAAAATGAAATCCATTTCCATCCCTTCCCATTTTCCATTTTTCCCTTCTGAGAGGTCTATGTGCTGTGTTTTTGGCCTTCAATATTTTAATACTCTTTCTAACTTGAGTGGTGTTCTGTGGCACATGGGTTGGGGGTTAGCTGACTTAGGGTTTGAATATGGACTCTGCTGCTTCAGTTTTGCTGAGACCTCATTTAAGATACTTTGACCATCCATGGCAACCCTCAGTTTTCTTTCTTTTTTTTTTCTGATTTTTTAAAATTTAATTTTTTTTTATTATTGTACTTTAAGTTCTAGGGTACATGTGCACAACGTGCAGGTTTGTTACATACATATACATGTGCCATGTTGGTTTGCTGCACCCATTAACTCGTCATTTACATTAGGTATTTATCCTAATGCTATCCCTCCCCTTGCCCCCCACCCCACAATAGGCCCCGGGATGTGATGTTCCCCGCCCTGTGTCCAAGTGTTCTCATTGTTCAATTCTCACCTATGAGTGAGAATATGCGGTGTTTGGTTTTCTGTCCTTGCGATAGTTTGCTCAGAATGATGGTTTCCAGCTGCATCCGTGTCCCTTGCAAAGGACATGAACTCATCCTTTTTTATGGTTGCATAGTATTCCATGGTGTATATGCGCCACATTTTCTTAATCCAGTCTATCATTGATGGACATTTGGGTTGGTTCCAAGTCTTTGCTATTGTGAATAGTGTCACAATAAACAATATGTGTGCATGTGTCTTTACAGTAGCATGATTTACAGTCCTTTGGGTATAGACCCAGTAATGGGATGGCTGGGTCAAATGGTATTTCTAGTTCTAGATCCTTGAGGAATCCCCACACTGTCTTTCACAATGGTTGAACTAGTTTACAGTCCCACCAACAGTGTAAAAGTGTTCCTATTTCTCCACATCCTCTCCAGCTTTTGTTGTTTCCTGACTTTTTAATGATTGCCATTCTAACTGGTGTGAGATGGTGTCTGTGGTTTTGATTTGCATTTCTCTGATGGCCAGTGATGATGAACATTTTTTCATGTGTCTGTTGGCTGCATAAATGTCTTCTTTTAGAAGTGTCTGTTCATATCCTTTGCCCACTTTTTGATGGGGTTGTTTGATTTTTTCTTGTATATTTGTTTAAGTTCTTTGTAGATTCTGGATATTAGCCCTTTGTCAGATGGGTAGATTGCAAAAATTTTCTCCCATTCTGTAGGGGCAACCCTTCATTTTCTCAATGCAAATCGAAGGTGGTATTCACCTCTCAAGGATCTTGAAGCGAACCAGTGAAATAATGAGTGCAAAATGCCTGCTCTGGACCATTAAACAAAATAAATCCTATTTGCTTTTCCTTCCTCTTTCCCTTTCTTTGAAAAGTTATGGGCAGTATAAACAATGCGTGGCCAGGCACTTGGATCCAGGACCCGGGTAAACCCACACAATGCCTCTGACCAGCTGTGTGACCTGAAGATATTCCTTAACCTCACTGGGCCTCAGTTTTCCCACCTGCAGAAGGGGGATAGTAATAGTTCCTACTGCATAGGGTTGTGAAACTAGGATAGTAACTGTAATATAAATATTTCTTCACTCTTTGTCTCTTCTTTTCCTGCTTCTCTCCCTTTCTGATATAACATCCCCCTCTCTCCCACTCAGGTATTTCTGCCTTATTGTTAGTTCTCCTTGGAAACCTTCTCTAAATATCTTCTACTAAAATTCTAACTTGCTCCAAGCCCCAGTTCCTCTAAGTCTGACTTGATTTCTTCTGAGTCCTCAATGTGGGTCAGTGGCGTGTTTCTTAGCTTGGTAGTATGGTAACATGAACACAAATCCAAGCTCAAGTCTCCTTTTTGCCACTTACAAGCTTTGAGACTTTAGGGAAATTGCTTAGCCTCTCTGGTTAAATAATTGAGAAGTTTCCAAATCTGTAAAATGGGAATCATTTTCCAGTTGCTGGGAAAATTACAAAAGATTAAGCACGTGGCCTGTAGTAGGGCCTCAGTAAGTGTTAATCTCATTCCTTTTCTTCTTTTGGTTTTGACCTCTCATTTTGGAGAGGTAGGTTCTCACGGGGAGCTGCATACTGGCATTGCCTGGAAACCTTTACGAGAAAGGAAGCCCTGAGGTTTGATTCAACTAGCCTGGGAAGGGTCCAGACATTGGTTACTTATTGTACTGTTATTATGAGTTTCTTTTGGTTTTTGAAAGACGTTCTCATTCTGTTGCCCAGGGTAGAGTGCAATGGCATGAGCATGATCATGGCTCACTGCATCCTTGACCTCCCGTTCTCAAGCCATTCTCCTGCCTCGGCCTCCTGAGTAGTTGGAACCATAAATGCACACCACCACTTCCGGCTAATTTTTAAAAATGTTTGTAGAGATGGGGTCTCCCTATGTTGCCCAGGATGGTCTCATACTCGGGTGTCCAGCAATCCTCCAGCCCCAGCCTCCCAAAGTGTTAGGATTACAGGCATGAGCCACTATGCCTGGCCTGTTATTATGTCTTCAATGGTTCAATGGTCTCCAGAATTTTCCAGTGAGGAGCTAAAACAGAGGATCTTTGGTCTCGCAAAGAGGGCAGGGTCTATCACTCACCAGCAACTCAACACACACTTCTCTGAGGCTCATTTCCTCATCTGTAACAACTCAAATGAGGTTGTTGTAAGAATTTAATTAATCAATGTATATAAACATTGCGGAACATAGTGTCTGACACATACTTAATATGTTTGTTCAGGGATGTGAGAGAGGAAGCACTACAAGGGAAAATTCAGTTCTCATAAATTCTGCCAGAAAAGGATGACCTGTAATAGTTGCCCCAGGACCCCAGGAGTAACAACATTTTGTACTTGAGTCCATGCTTGGGGTAGACGGATTGTACTGACGCCCCTCCACCTCTATTTTGTAGCTACATTAGCTGAGACAGGAATGGATGTGTCCGGGGTCAGTCAGGGAGCTGCTATTAAGCAGAAGCAAAGCACGACGCCTATTTGTGGCCTGCCCTCCCACTCAGGCAGATAACCTGAGGCTGAATGACCTTGCCTCTCTCCCATTGATTTTTCCCAGTAGGTATGCTGCGAGCGATCAGTGAGAGAATGATCCACAAACAGATAGGCATTTCACACAGCACCATTTCAAGAGGAGTCTGGTTTCTCTGGCTTCAATAGCCTCTAAAAATAATAGGTCTGGAGGTAGCTTGTTTCCCTTCTCCTTCCAAAGACGAGAGTAAATCATTAGACCCGATTTTTCTCCTCATCCCTCTGCAGTTCTCTCTAAAAAGAGTTCTCATCTGAGTTCAATTGGAATTCGAGGCAGGAAAAGCAAAGTTGCAAAAGGAAAGTAATAAAGCAGAACATTTACGTTTCCAAACTAAGTGGAGTGAAATTAAAATGAGGGCAGAACTTTTGCTACCATAGTAAAAATAGTCCATTTTTCATAAATATTTAATAAAGCTCATTTCACAACGGAATTCAAGTCTGGTAACCTTAGTCAACAGAGATTTGTTGATTGATTGGTAAAACATCACTGCACCATTTTGAGTCTTAGCTCAAGGTAAAACATTTTCTAGTTACTATAGTCTTGCCACAATCACCCTAAGGTTATCTTATAGTGCTGTCTACTGAACTACACCTCTGGAATTTCCTGAATACAATGCATTCTTGAGATACCGTATATTTAAATAGTTGATAATGTTGTTAGCCTTATTTCACTATCTTAAGCAGTAACTTGAAAACTGCACTGCCAAAATCTGTAACTCTTTTTCTCCTACCTGCCCTTCACCCTCACCCCAAACACACACACACACACACACACACACACACACACTCATTCATGGCCTCACAACTGTTTGCTTCACTCTTTCTCAGGTAACTGGCTTGGAAGTTTCCCTAGTCTTTGGCTCAAGGCTTCCCAAGCTTTTTCTTTCTTTCTTTCTTTCTTTTTTTTTTTTTTGAGATGGAATATTGCTCTGTCTCCCAGGCTGGAGTGCAGTGGCACGATCTTGGCTCACTGCAACCTCTGCCTCCCGGGTTCAAGAGATTCTCCTGCCTCAGTCCCAGTCAGTAGCTGGGACTATAGGCACACTCCACCATGCCTGGCTAATTTTTGTATTTTTACTAGAGACGGGGTTTCATCATGTTGGCCAGGCTGGTCTTGAACTCCTGATCTACAGTGATCCACCCGCCTCAGCCTCCCAAAATGCTGGGATTACAGGTGTGAGCCACCGCACCTGTTCCTTCCCAAGCTTTAGAGTCCCCTTTGAGCATCATCAGGATGCTCTAAAAGCTGATGTCCTCATTGAGGGTACTCCTTGGCATTGTTCAACCTTGGCCCTCCAACTCATATTTGTAGTGTATTACTTTTCTAATTGTGAATCAAAACTTTCTGCGGATTCTGAGAAAATATCCCTCTGCCAAAGCCTGTGCCTGAGGTCTCTGTAAAGGAAGGAGAGACCAGGCCTTGCTCCTGGTGGATGGAGAAGGTGGAGGGAATGGGCATAGTCAGGACTCTCCCCTCTCTCAGAGGCAGGACCGTGATTGAACTCTGTCTACCACAACAAATGATTTTTGACCTATGGCTTGATCATGCTTTTCAGTGAGTGTTGTATTTAATGATGCATCATTTGACACTGACCAGTCCCTGTAGTCCCTACACATAGTAAAGGGCCACCACATGCAGTCATTGAGCTCAGCATTGAGAATACACAGGCATGGAACCCAGCCCTCCTCCAGTGAGTGCTGGCCATATGATTTCCACGGTATTGC
Source organism: Theropithecus gelada (assembly GCF_003255815.1). Lineage (NCBI taxonomy): Eukaryota > Metazoa > Chordata > Mammalia > Primates > Cercopithecidae > Theropithecus > Theropithecus gelada. Next base: position 78,511,852 of record NC_037680.1, on the reverse strand, counting down.
TAGGATTACCTACTGGTCTCCTTTAGCTCCTCTGGCTGTTCCTTCTCAGCTTCTAAAGACTCCCTTCCCTCTACCTAGTCCTATAGTACTGGCCCCACAGGGTTCCCTCCTCCTTTCTTTTTTCTCTACACACTTTCCTTTGGGCAACTGAATTCACACCTGAGGCTTTAAATACCGATTTAAGCACATGACTTCTCCTGTATTTCTAGGCTGGACTTCTGTACTCACAGTTTATATTTCCACTTGCTTTTTAGATATCTCCATTTTGTGGTTCCACAGATATCTTAATCTCAAAAGGTTAAAACCTTATACTTATTACTCTCTCTATAAATCTCTTCCTTCCCCCTTTTGTTTCCTTTGAATAAAATAGCAGGGGTGGCCAGGTGCAGTGGCTCATGCCTGTAATCCTGGCACTTTTGAAGGCCAAGCCCACGTCTCTTTCTTTAAAAGCCATCCCTAGGGCAGGCATGGTGGCTCATGCCTATAATCCCAACACTTTGGAAGACCGAGGTGGGTGGATCACTTGAGGTCAGGAGTTCGAGACCAGCCTGACCAACATGGTGAAACCCCCGTCACTACTAAAAATACAAAAATTAGCTGGGCATGGGGCTGCACACCTGTTATCCCAGCTACTTGTGAGGCTGAGGCACGAGAATCGCTTGAACCCTGGAAGTGGAGGTTGCAGTGAGCCAAGATCGCGCCACTGTACTCCAGCCTGGGTGACAGAGTGAGACTTCATCTCAAAAAAAATAAATAAATAAAACCATCCCTAAATTCCCCAAATTAAGAGGGCTGTTTCCCTAGTTCCTTCTTTTCTTTTATTTTCCTATTCTTTCTTGTCATGTCACTGCCAAGTCCAAGATTTCCCTAGTTTCTTAAAGATACCCAGGCAATGCTGCTGTAGTATACTTCCCACATTGTATTATTTATTTATTTCCCCCTCTAGACTATATTCCTTGAAGGCAGGTACCAGTGTCATATTTATTTTTTACTCTCTCAGTCCCTAGTACCTAGCATTCAACACGTATTTGCTGAATAAATAAGAAGTAGATGGTTGGATGAAAAATAAAAATGAAATAAATATATTAAAACTTATTTTTAAAATGTTAAAGTAACTCAAGTGAGCCCACTTGTGTACCTGGCTCTGTGTGTGTGTATATTTTTTTGTTTGTTTTTTTTTTCTGAGATGGAGTCTCACTCTGTTGCCCAGGCTGGAGTGCAGTGGCATGATCTTTGCTCACTGCAGCCTCTGCCTCCTGGGTTCAAGTGATTCTCCTGCCTCAACCTCCCGAGTAGCTGGGATTACAGGCGCCCACCACCACACCTGGCTAATTTTTGTATTTTTAGTAGAGATGAGGTTTCACCATGTTGGCCAGGCTGATCTCAAACTCCTGACCTCAAGTGATCCTGCCTCGGCCTCCCAAAGTGCTGGCATTACAGGATTGAGCCACCACACCCAGCCCCAGCTCTGTGTTTTACAGAGCTTGACGGTGCAAGGCACTGGCCATAAACATGGAGAAGGAGGCTCTGGTCTGAGCCATTTACATGGTATTTGGCACCTTGAGGCCTCTTTTATTCTTCAACTTGGAAGGAACATGGCAGAGTTTTACTTTACTTTTATTTCTTTTTAATATTAAAATTTATTTTTTTAATTAATAAATTAAAATTGTATATATTCTTGGGGTTTTACTTTAGAAAAAATACTTTTTACCCGCTTTTACTCACTTGCAATTTTTCCTAATCTTAATTACTTTAAGATAGATAATCTACTCCCCCCAATAAAAACTAATAATTGACATCAAATAAATTAAAGATGAGAAAACTAAAAATAAATGTAGAAACTAGAAGCAACCATTAATGAAGATCAAAGTGGCTGTGTATCTAAATTAATTTCACTGACTGATTTGGGGGACGGGTTAATAAAGATGTTAATAGTAACTCCCCAGGAGCTTTCGGCAGCACTCCAGAAGTGAGACAGTAATGAGCCCAATCGAGGTTCATAGATTCAGTGAACGCCAGTGGCTTCATTAGCTATAGAGAGGGAGGCTGCTGGAGTCCCAGGGTAGGAACTCCATTCAGATTACACTCCTGAAATATGTCGCCAGGCTCAGATTCTAAAATCAAGTCTGGGTGGAAAGACATAATCATTTGGAAATGAACCTGCAAAAGTTTATGGCCAGTCCCCAGTCTAGGGCACTGTTTTAATTACCAAATCATTATATCTGCCCTTTGATAGTTAAGGTAAAGTGGAATACTGCTATGACCCCCTTGGAGTCCAACAGGTGTGGATATTTTGGGTCACCCCTTTCCTGGTTAGGTGACCCTGGGCAAGTCACATACCTCTCTCAAAGCCTCAGCTCTCTCATCAATAAAGTAAGGATTACAACATTGTCTCTATCTGATAGGGCTGTTGTGAATCAAAGTAAAATAAAATATGTAAAGTGTCTAGCTCATAGTTAGTCCTCAATAAATCATAATTATTATTACCATTAATAAGGTGAATAATAACTTATATGTTCTTCTTTGCAAAGCAGACAATGAGAATTATTTAGAGTCCAAGAGGGTGCGACTGGAACTAGAACTCAGGTTTTCTAACTCTTAGTCATTGATTTCATTTCACAAATATCTACTGACTACTTATTATGTGCCAGGTAGGGGGCTTGCGTAGAATACTAGAAGCACTAGAAGTGGGCAGGTGTGCTCTGTAGAAAACTTCAGCACTCTTTCCACTATAGCATGTTTGGGTGAAATTAACAATGGTAACACTAATGTTGTCTGTGATTTAGTAGCCCTTACTGGATACCCATTATGTAGCATGTAGATGACAAGGATTCTCCCAGGGAAAGGCACTGTGGGCATAGAGTGGGCAGACATATCACTGCAGTCCAGGTGCGGGGAGCAGAATGGACCCATCACCAAATAAGAACAGCCTTAACAGGTGCACAACTGACTTAGGTAGGCGTTTGAAAACTGAGAGTCAGCTCTTAGGATGTGCGGATTCAGGCAAGGTTTAGGCCATGCAAGTAAAAGCAAAAGTCAGTTCTGGTGCCTGGAGGTATGTCTGACCTCTAGAAGGAAGCCAAGATTTCTAAGGGAGCAGAGATAGCATCTGTTCTCACACACCTGTCACTGGGTCTGAACCACTGGCAAGTCACTGAGCAGCTGAACTTCCACACTGTGTACAAAACTGAATGGGGGCGGTGGCTCACACCTGTAATCCCAGCACTTTGGGAGACTGAGGCAGGCAGATCACTTGAGGTCAGGAGTTCGAAACCAGCCTGGCCAACATGGTGAAACCCTGTCTCTACTAAAAATACAAAAATTAGCTGGGTTTGGTGGTGTGCGCCTGTATTCCCACCTACTCGGGAGGCTGAAGCAGGAGAACTGCTTGAACCTGGGAGGCGGAGGTTACAGTGAGCTGAGATCATGCCACTGCATTCCAGCCTGGGTGACAAGCGAGACTTCATCTCAAAAAACAAAAAACAAACAAACAGAAAAACCAAAACCCAAAACCGAATGGGAACTAACTTTCATTGAGCACCTACTAAAAGTTAGGCACCATAACAGATGCAATTCAAATCATTTCTCAGACTCATCCTGCAAAATGAGACAGAGGGATACAATATGATTAATGAAAGGAGAACAAGGTTTGGATGCAGATTTCACCCATTTCCAATAAGTAAACGCCTCTGTGTGAGCCTAGGAGAAAGCCTCTGTTTGCTCATCTGTAGAATTGGGCTACTCCATCCAGCATTGATCTTGGCAGGCAGTAATAGGGATTAGCAATTGTGTACGTTCTGTGTCTGGCACACAGGAAACACTTTTACAATGATAGGATTTCTCCCATTTTGCAGATTAGGGAACTAGGAAATAAGTAACTTCGTCAAGTTACCCCAGATAGTAAAAGGGGGAGCTTGGACCTACAGGTCCATATGAATTGATGCCCACAGTTAAAGCCTCTCTTATCAATATCTTTCCCCTCAGTTCAACCCACTGAATAACTCCCTTGGCTAACAGTTCATGCAACCAAGCTGATGCCGACCCAAATGCAGACCTTAGCTTGTGTTCACAGCAAACACAGAGACTTGCTTAGAACCCTTTGAGCCCAAAGCAGAATAGCTCTTTATCATCCCAGTGGGGACAAGGATAATTTTAATCATCGTCTGTCCCATAGTGGTTTCAGGTGCAGTGAAGCTCTCACACTGGATTTAAGGTCAAAATAAGACATTCCGAGAACAAGGCTGCATTGCTGCAGTACAATGCTGTCGGATGTCAGTATGCCATCCATGCTGTTTCTTGCTTCCACCTGGTGGTCAGAAGTTGATAAAGCAAGCATACTGAAAAACAACTGGGCGTCCCTTGGCCTGTCGCTTATGGTACATCTGATTCTGGTCCCTGCAGGGCTTTTAGTACCGCTTTCCTGCCTTTTGATTTTCATTACGTTCTTCTAGTGGAAAAACTTCCCACGTGCAGTGTTCTTTCCTGGGACTAAAAGAACCAGGATAATCCCGGATGCTTCCCTGCGGCTGAGCTCATGTCACAAATCAGGCATGATTTTCAGCAGATATTTCTTTAAAAGTTTGAAGGCCTCTGTGGACTCTATTCCTTTCTCTATGGGAACAAGCATCAAAGAGACAGGAATAAAATGCTTTGCACGCACATCAGGAACTAATTGCCAATTTGGCAAATGCATTGACTAATGTCATGCACTGTTATTTCTAAATCCTCTCCTGTCCTTGACCCCCAGTATCTAGATGTAAACTTGGAACCATTAGTGGAGAAGGATAAAGTCTTCTGGTGCCTCAAATGGAATTGAGAGGGATTTAAACTCAGCGCTTTTGAGTGTGGTGAAATGAACCCAGCAGTACATTAATGCTAGGATTTGAGCTCACACAGCGTGAGCGCTTTCAAAAACCGTGTTTAAGGAAGCAAACAGAGCTATGACAGACCCTTTCAGTGGAGCAAAAGGAGTTGGATGAAACAATCAATGACACATTAAAAACCACAACTGGGCTGCAATCATGTAGGCAGGAAAAAAAGTTTCTCTTTATCGCAGGATCTTTGCATCTAATGAGATGGTGACTGGACAACCTCCAGAGGAGTAAGGCCTCCGTTTACTTTAGTTGAGAAATGTCTAAATATTTAGTTGATTCTCTTAAAAGCCCTACACGATTCTGTAGCAAACTGGTCTCTAAGGTATGATCTTATCAGCTCTGCATTGCCATTGGAACATCTATTTAAAGGGAATTTGAAAAAGAAAAATCAGAAAATATTATTAAAAATACAAATGCTAACTTTTTCTCTCTCAAAATTAACTATTTTTAATACCCTTCAGATACTTAGTTTAGGACCAATACCTTTCCAGTTACTACTTTCTCTTAATTGGTTCTAAATTGAGAGAACCCTCGACTGGGCTCCCAGCTGGGCTCCCTCAAATTGTACTGGTTGAATTGAAAGTTTAGGGGTGCTTATGACTACTTTGAATGAACTGGGAAGGAATGGAAATCTCATTCAGAATGCTTCTTGTATATTCTTCATTTCTATTGGTTCTCATAGTGAAACCTACACTGTATGGTTTGGCATAGCCACTGCTCAGTGCTTGTGTCTCCATAGGGAAGTGGCTCCTGAGTGCATTTTCGTGGGAGTGGTAGGGAGAGCTAAGAAGGCTAAAGGAACTTTGTAAAAATGTCTCTAGGGGGTCGCCATTTGAATGCACAGTACTGTCTTCTACTAGCAGATTTTAGCTAAGACCAGCATTCAATTTGCTCTAAGTTTCTGGGATCTTCAGCGCCACAACTCCTGTCCATTCTAGCTACGGCATCCACTGGGGCTTTAAACTCTTCCAACTTTCTGAGAGCAGAATCTCCTCCAGCTTGCGGTTCTTTACTATTGCTTCCTGTGGAGTATTATTAAGGCTCACCAAACTCTCCCCTCCCCCACTGCAGGAGGCCCGCGCAGCCCCGTCCAGCCAGCTTGATTAATGTGTCTTGGTTAATTGTGTGAAAGACGGCAGCCCTTTAGCAAGTGTGACCAGTTTATTGTTCAGCCAATCACGGGCCCCTCAGTTAGCATGTGAAAAGGGGGTGTACTGCTGGAGGAGGGTGAGTGTTCTGGCGGCTGAGTCAAAGGAGGAGCGTTTTGGGGGGTCACAGAGCAACACCCACTTCTTTGAGGGGATGTTACTATGCTCTACTAAACCTGTAAACCTCTAACTCAAAACACTTTTTTTCTCCTCCCTCTTTTTTCAAGATTTTTTTTTTTCCCATGGTGCAAGCAGGCAAGATACTGGGTACTCTGCAGATGGAGTTCACGTTCCAGGGTTTTTAATATTTCACTTTTATATTTCTGTTAGAGAATGATCCTGCTGAGAGTCTGGGAATCCGTGCTCGTCAGAACCCCCTCACTGACACTTGGATATATTGCTCTGAAAGCTATCCCAGGAGAAAAGATTAAACAAAAAAAGCGCCTACTTTTCAAAGCCTACTTTTCAATCTGCCCACATCAAAATAAGACAACTGGCCCTTTGAAGTGGAGGACACAGAGTTCTCAGCCAGCTTGCTTAAAACGGGGAGTGGGGGAGACAGAAAGAAAGGAAGGAAGAAAGGAAGGGAGGGAGGGAGTGAGAGAGAGAAGGAAGGAAAGGAGGGAGGGAAAGAGAGAGAAGGAATGGATGGAGGAATGGAGGGAGGAAGGGAAGGGAAGGGAGGAAGGAAGGAAGGAAGGAAGGAAGGAAGGAAGGAAGGAAGGAAGGAAGGAAGGAAGGAAGGAAGGAGGGAAGGAGGGAAGGAAAGGAAAAGTAAGTTTCCAAAATCACACAACCCTCTTACCTTGCCCAGGTTTAATCAGGCTCTAGAATCTGAATTGATGGCTAGAAAACTTACAACCCCGCTCATCAAAGCTCCAAGAAAACAGTTAACTGTCAGAGAAATCTGTCCGGCTGGGTCAGCATCAGGTGACTTTTTAAAAGCTGTACAAATGGAAACTTTGCTGTCCTCCTAGAGGTGTCCAGATAAGGCCTAGAAATGGTGGCATGGGTGTAGATGGACACTGGATGGTTCTCCCAAGTTTCGGACAATTGGACTCCCTCAAAATTGTACTGGCTGATTCAAAGTTTGGGGGCTCCTAGGACTACTTAGAATGAAAAGGAGAGGAATGGGAAGCTCATCCAGAATGCTGCTGACACAGTGCTCATCTGTGACACTTTCCTGGCTCCCAGCTTGTCTTCTGTTGCCCTTAATCATTGACATTCAAGTGTGTAGAAGCCACAGCAGCTCAGGGATGGAGATGGGTAGGGGGTGGCTCAAAAGGAACTTATTGACTCATGTAAGGGGATGTTCCTGAAATGCAGATGTTGAAGACCCTTTTAAAACACAGTCCTTGGGATTGAGTTATCGATAGTACTGACCCCATGGCTCAAGATAGGCTGGACTTCTAAGATTTCCAAATCCAGGTTTAGACATCTTGGCTATGGCTAAGGTTCCAATTCCCTTTGCTCCATAAGCTCAGCCTGGCCCACAGCCACAAACTCCTCAAGCTATGGAAGCAGGGCTCACAAATGAGCACCCCAGTAACAAGGAGAACTGGTGAAAGAGTGTGGATGAATGAATCCAAACTCAAACACTAGAGATTCAAGAATGGACCCTCTCCATCTATGTAGCCCCAGCACATGGCACAGCAACTGACAGATAGTAGGTGCCTGAAAATGTTTGACCTATTCGAATTAAATTGAAAACTTAAAAGAAAAACAATGGATGATGCGCCCTATTGGGCCTGGAGACTTTTCTTCTTATATAGAAAACCTGCACATTGTTTTGAAACAACAGGAAATTTTTAAAAATACAACATATTTTCTCTGTTTTATTGGAACCCAGTTATCTTATTAAGCACACAATCTGGCAGGGAAGCACTTTGGCCAAGTTTCTATGATTATTGCTCTCACCAAGACATTTTGTATTAAGGATCACTGTTGATTGCCTGAACCAACCTGAAACCCAAATGTCTGAAGTTTGGGGGAGCAGCATATGCCCACCACAGTAGCTTTGTGTTGGCATCATCCAAATTGTTTCCTACAATCCATCTGTGACTCTGAACTTCTGCTGGCATCCTCAGTTAGGAAGCTGAGGGAAAATAGAGAACAGAGTGGACAGGGAGAAGTACAGGCAGGGCAGGAAAAGATGAGAGCCAAGTTCTCCTGGAAACCATGGCAACTGGAGATAGGAGCAATTTGCAGACTGCACCATGGCTCCACAAGAAACTTGTTCTTTTTTCTCTATCTCAGACCAATGGAAATAGGCACTATTCCAAGCCCTGTGACCAGAGAATGGCATTTTTCTCAGGTGTTAAACTCTAGAAAAATAGTTAGAAATCATAAACCATTTGCAAATGATTTTAAGGCCTTTAGTAATGGATATAACCATTCACACAGCAGCAGAAAGGACTTTACAGTTAGTCTTTAGCTTGCTGTAGAGCTTCCATAATCCTGGTGGTTCAAGATGCCTGATCCCTATGGATAGCTGTAAGCAAAAGTATTGGATGCTGAAGAAAAGAAGAAAAAAAAAGTCCCCGGCTCCCTATGTCTTTTATTTTCCTCTTTAATCACATTTTAACTCTATCTAAAATTTCTTGCTCTTATGAAACCCTTCCAGGATAATCTCATACCAAAGTTAGTAAGGACAGCAGGCCAGGTGCAGTGGCTCATGCCTGTAATCCCAGCACTTTGGGAGACTGAAGCAAGTGGATCACCTGAGGTCAGGAGTTCGAGACCAGCATGGCCAACATGGTGAAACCTCATCTCTACTAAAAATACAAAAAATTAGCTGGGCATGGTGGTGGGTGCCTGTAGTCCCAGCTACTCGGGGAGGCTGAGGCAGGAGAATTGCTTGAACCCAGGAGGCGGAGGTTGCAGTGAGCTGAGATCGTGCCACTGCACTCCAGCCTGGGCGATAAGAGCAAAACTCCATCTCAAAAGAAAAAAAAAAAAAAAAAAAGTTAGTAAGGACAACAATTTGGGAAGATTTCGTTTTTAGTATTGGAACAATTATAGACTAGAAAATCTGGCTTGGAGCACATCCACCCTAACCTTGTCCTTATCTGTACCTTTCTACCTCCCCTTTAACCCTGCCAGTGAGAGCTCAGCTTTGGCATGGTCTTTATTTGCTTCTTCAGCTTCTAATATGATCCTTCATCCTGTAGTTCAGTGCCTGTCTCCTCCCTTCTGTCTCAACATCCTTGAAGTGACTACTGCTTAACCTGATCCCTCCGATGTGGCCTTGCAACAACTTCTCAAAGAATTTCCCCATGGATAACACTTCTAGCACTTCTAAATCCATCCCAGAAGCCAGTCTTGAAAGACCAAATGTGAGAGAAAATGACCAAGTGTCAGGTTTACAGGCAATGAATGAACTGTTAGTATAACCTAGAGACAGCTTACTTGGCATGTCCTAGGCCTAGCGAGCCTCTACCTCTGTTCTGTTGCATTAGCTTTCTTTTTGTACTTATGAAATTTAACAATTTAATCCATAAACTTATGACAATCAGGGGGCCCAAAAGTGAGCTCATCTTTTGAGTTGTTCTTTTGAGCCATTGGGTATTTGACAATGGATGTGGAATCCACAGTAATAGTCACTTCAAATTATATTCAGCTTGCTACTTGTTTTACAGAGCTGGGGAACTGGTCTAACCTCAATTACTATTTCAGTGTCTTCCTCATACAAAGATTAGTCAGGGAATATATGAATGTAGAAATTCCTCTACACCCATCTTTGCTGCTGAGTTCACAATACAAGAAGAACGCCCTGTTAGTGTGGCCAGTGCTCTCCTTACATTACTAATTCTCAGAGTATTCGGAAGCTCAGATCAATGTTACCTGGATTGTAGTTAGGTAGCTTGGAGACTCCCGGCCAAGTGTCCTCTGTAGGAACTCCCAGCACCTATATAAAGCCAAACAAAGAAAAAGACAGGTGAGGTGGGGAGAAGAGGTGGATGGAAGAGGTATGGAGACATGCAGAACAGATAAGGGAAGAACAGGGAAGAGTCAGATATATGTCCCATTGCATGACACTAGCTGATGTATACAAGAAAGAACTCTGAGTGTTTCCAACGTTTGTGGTTTCTTGGGCAAAACTGTAATACATTCCTATGGTCCTGGGCCTGCATTCTTACTGACTCACTTGTTCTGAGGCAGATCACACAGCCTTGCTTAAAGTCATGTTCTCATCACTAAAGATTTACTGCATGATCATCATGCATCAAGACACCATGTTGGGAGCTAGGGATATAAAGAAGCAGGAGTGACTGTCTCTTTGCCTTACATCAGATGACAATATGTATATTGACAGGAGACACTTTACAGCCTAAATTATGCCTCAGTATGGGTATTCAGCTGTTCCCCAATGTGCTCAAATTAAAAAGGATTCAGATTACTGGCCTTCACACAATGGAATGTTGGCTACAGATGACCCCAAAACTAACTCTAGTCCTTTCTATCACATTCATCTCATCTGCTTGTTTTCTCTGTGACTAGCAGCTTGGAATATGGTATTTGGTTTTTCACTAATGGATTGTCATGGGAACAACATCACTTGAAAAAGAGCTGGCCTATGCTTTGAATTGCCGATTTTGTTTTTGTTTTGAGATGGAGTCTTGCTCTGTCACCCAGGCTGGAGTGCAGTGGAGCGATCTCGGCTCACTGCAAGCTCCGCCTCCCAAGTTCACGCCATTCTCCCGCCTTAGCCTCTGGAGCAGCTGGGACTACAGGTGCCCGCCACCACACCCGGCTAATTTTTTTGTAGTTTTAGTAGAGATGGGGTTTCACCATGTTAGCCAGGATGGTCTTGATCTCCTGACCTCGTGATCTGCCCGCCTTGGCCTCCCAAAGTGCTGGGATTACAGGCTTGAGCCACTGTGCCCGGCGTTTTTTTTTTTTTTTTTTTTTTTTTTTTTTTTTTTTTTTTTTTTTTTGTATTTTTAGTAGAGACGGAATTTCACTGTGTTAGACAGGATGGTCTCGATCTCTTGACCTTGTGATCCGCCCGCCTCGGCTTCCCAAAGTGCTGGGATTTCAGGTGTGAGCCACCGTGCCCAGCCTTGAATTACCAATTTAAAGCCTTAGTTTTTAGTAAAGATGTATGAAAATAAAGTCTTTTGGAGTACAAAGCCCAAACAGCTCAGACTTTGGATGGAGCTATCACCATGAGTTCCCCAGTAGGCAATACCTTAGTATTTTTTTAGAATAATCATAAAAGCCCATAGGCAGTCATATATGGTAGCTAGAGTAACATTGTTTTTGTGAAATACTAATAAAACACTAGTAGCTTTCATTACACTACTACAGTATAACTTTTCTTAGAAGCATATCTCACTATAACTCTTTTTAGAAACATCTCTTACAGAAAGAGTCTAGCGAATCCATCTGTAAAATGCTGGTTATAGATATACTGGCCCAATTATTACGGCAGGGAGTCAATTGCCCAACAATGACTGAATATAATCAATGAAGAATCCAGAATCTTAATATCTATCAGCTTGTTGACTAGGACTCTGGCTGAGAGGTGTACTTTTTGGCATCTGTTAAGCTTGTCTTTAAACAAAAGACACTGAAGTGCTATTTTCCCTCATATAATAAAAAAATCATGCCACCCAGTAAAATCTTCCTTCTTTGATCCATTCCCTAAACAAACTAAAAAGCAACTGAGAGGATTACAGGCTTTTCCTATCAACCACCCCGAGCCCGAGGGAACACTAAAAATCCTGGAATCCATTTTGAAAAACCAACTGGACTAATTCTTCTTTTGTGGGAGAGGGCCAGGGGACAGGAAGCTAATTCTTCTTTTTGAACCTACCACCTTATGTATTTGCACAGATGCATGTGTAAACAAGGGGGTGTGAATCACATGTACCCATACATCCTCTGTTGGCTGGCAAAGTGCAATGAAAAGAAAGCAAATATAATGAAGAGAAAACAATAGAAGAAATACATAACAACCACTATCATGTTTTCTCTAAGGTGACAGTTACCAGATGGTTCGTTACTTTGTATGATATTTAACTAAAGCCAACAAAATGGATACCAAAATTTTTTTTTAAATCTTACGTTCAAAGCTTTAAGCTTGAGATTTTAAAAGTTTAAACAAAAATTCAATGTACTTTATTTGGAAATTTGACCTCAGTTTCTATTTGAAAGTTATTGAATTCTTTTTCACTTTAGAAAATTACTAAATCTCTCCTTCACTGTCTGGGAAACTGAAAACCAAAAATTGTTGTTTTACTCCCTCCCTGAAGGCCCTTAAAAGGCAGCCAGTGAGTGCTATGTTTCAAACCACAGTGGTCTGAAGGGGCTGTTTATCTGCCTTTGTTGGAAAGGAAACTAAAAGCATTTTGATTAATGGATTTAAAGTTTGCATAGTTTATTCTGATTTTAGAACTAAATCCAGGATTATTTATGAAAAACACTTATTTAAAATCAGTTTTTAAAATTGATCAGAAAGTGGTGACAGCTATTATTTAGATGTAAACACATACACTACAGGCATTTCAGAAAAATAGTAAAACAAAGATTCAGGACTTCTCAATGTGTTTTTATTCCTAAGAATGAGATCTCAGGATAAATGGAGAACAAATTGTGGTTAGAGGTTAAGAGATTTAGAATGGACCCATTGCTTTCAGAGATGCACTTCTGACATCAAATATCACAGATTCTGAAGTAGCTTTCCTATTTTCATCTGTGTAGGCCATGTTTAGTAAAACACAAATTCAGGAACTATTTATAATCTGTATAATTTTCTAACCTGCTTATAGGCAACAAATGTGAAAATAGACAAATGGGAATAAATAAAACTAAAAAGTGTCTTCACAGCAAAGGAAACAATCAATAGAGTGAAGAGATAACCTACGATGGGAGAAAATATTTGCAAGCCATACATTTGATAAGGGGTTAATATAAAAAAATACAAGGAACTCAGTAGCAAGAAGACAACCCCATTAAAAAGTGGGCAAAGGGCTGGGCGCGGTGGCTCACGCCTGCAAACCCAGCACTTTGGGAGGCTGAGGCAGGCGGATCACCAGAAGTTGAGGGTTCGAGATCAGCCTGGCTAACATAGTGAAACCCCGTCTCTACAAAATACACAAAATTAGCCAGGTGTGGTGGTGCACACCTGTAATCCCAGCTACTCGGGAAGCTGAGGCAGGAGAATTGCTTGAACCCGGGAGGCGGAGGTTGCAGTGAGCTGGGAGCAAGCCACTGCATTCTAGCCTGGGCAACAGAGTGAGACTTGATCTCCAAAACAAAAAAAACAAAAAAAACAAAAAAAACAAAAAAAAACCAGTGGGCAAAGCACTTGTTATGGTTTAAATGTTTGTGTTCTCTTCATAATTCATGTTGAAACTTTATCCTCAATGCAACAGTATTAAGAGGTGGGGCCTTCAGCGGGTGATTAGGACACAAGGACGGAGATGAATGCCCTTATAAAGGAGCTAGAGAGAAATAGCCAGGCCCGTTTGCTCTTCTGCCTTTCCACCACGTAAGGACACAGCATTTGTCCTGTCTGGAGGATGCAGCCACAAGGCACTAACTTGGAAGCCAAATCTCTCACTGGACAAGAGCATATAGTGCCTTGATCTTGGACTTTCCAACCTCTAGAACAGTGAGAAATAAATTTCTGTTCCTTTTTTTTTTTTGACACGAAGTCTCACTCTGTTGCCCAGGCTGGAGTGCAGTGGCATGATTTTGGCTCACTGCAACCTCCACCTCCTGGGTTCAAGCAATTCTCCTGTCTCAGCCTCCCAAGTAGCTGGGACTACAGGCGTCCACCACCACACTCGGCTAGTTTTTGTATTTTTAGTAGAGATGGGGTTTCACCATATTGGCCAGGCTGGTTTTGAACTCCTGACCTCAGGTGATCCACCTGCCTTGGCCTCCCAAAGTGCTGGGATTACAGGCATGAGCCACCACACGTGGTCAATTTCTGTTCTTTATAAAATGGCCAGTCTAAGGGATTTTGTTATGGTAGCAGGAATAGACTAAAAACCTCAATACACATTTCTCAAAAGAAGACCTACAAATGGTCAAGAGGTATATGAAAAAATGCTCAATATCATTAGTCATTAGACAAATGAAGACTAGGACCATGGTGAGATATCGCCTCACAACTATTATCAAAAAGATGAAAGAGGTGTTGGCAAGAATGCGGAGGAAAGGGAACATTTGCACACTGATGGTGGGCATGTAAATAGCATAGCCATTATGGAAGATGGTATGGAAGTTCCTCAAAATATTAAAAATGGAACTACCATATGATCCAGCAATCCCAATACAGGGCATATATACAAAGAAATGAAAATACAGATCATGTGTTTTTCTTATTCTGTTTTTTTCCCCTCTTGGCTTACAGCTTCTTACAAGACCTTGTAGAGTCTTATAGAGTTACCTTATATATGGTGAATAACCACTAAGTGTTGTTTCCTGATTAAATGACCAGGAAAAACTCTGCAAATGTATAAAAGGTCATTGCAGTATCAGAACTGCAATTGTGCTTCCTCTATTGTGGACAAGAAGTAATACTGCTAAGTGAAAGAAGAGAACAATCAGGTTAAATTTCAGGTAATATTTGCTAGCAGTTAGGTTACTGAAACATCGTACAACAATTTATATGAGACAGGAGGAAAGCAAACATCTATTGAGCATTTATGGTGCATGGAGCTTGTTATGCATTTGTTCTCATGGAATTCTCAAAGCAAGAATTAGAAAGTCCTTATCACTGTTCCCATTTTACAGACAAGGAAATGAAAGTTCAGAGGGACTACATAACTTGCTTTTGTTCATTTAGCTAGAAAATGGCTAGAATTCAAACCCAGGTCTTCTGACTTCAGAGCTATTGCCGACTTCAGAGCTATTACAGTAGGCTGTCTCCAGCTTAGATGATGTTATAGCACCTTTCTTCACAATGTGAAGAAAGGATTTCTCTGCCTTGCAAGGACGTTTTTAGAAAAAGTCTTTTGGCTGGGATTTTTTTTTTTTTTTTTAGTTGTGAATGCTTCCCAGTTTTTCCCATGTTCCTTCATAATAGCCCCCATGTTTCTAGAAGAAAATTTAATGTCAGTAATTAACCTCTATAAAATGTCTTAATTTCACAAAGTACATTTTATTTTAGCCAGAAGACAAAGAGCGGGATCCAGGATAGCAAGTAATAAAGTACCCCCCTGCACCCTGCCGATTTAAAGCACCTTGACACTTTCTACAACATGGATGAACCTTAAAAATATGCTAAGTGACATAAGTCAGATACAAAAAGACAAATTTGTATGATTCCACTTATATGAGGTACCTAGAAGAGGCAAATTCAGGGAGACAGAAAGTAGATTAAAGGTTACTAGGGGCTAGGGGATGGAAGATGGGCAGTTATTGTTCAGTGGGTCCAGAGCTTCCGTTAGGGATGATAGAGAAGTTCTGGAAATGGATGGTGGTGATGGTGGCGCAACTATACGAATGTACTTAATGCCGATAAGCTGTACACTTAAGGAGGGTCAAGATGGTAAATTTCATGTTTTATATATTTTACCACAATAAAAATATGACCAAAAAAGGAAATATACAGATGACTATAGTATGACTGTAATACTATATAAGGGCCATAAAAACAAAGCATATCGTAGGCAAATGAGGTAGGGATAAATAATGAATGAAAAAATGGAGCCATATACACACACAAAGGCACCTTGACACTTTAGGAACTTGGTTGTGGATAAGCATGATAAATGGTACACTTCTCTCACACTAAGATGGAAAGCCTCTGTTCTATCAGGGTTCTATGAAAATTCTGTGTCTTTTTTTTGGTTGCCCAGCCTGGAGTGCAGTGGCATTGTCATAGCTAACAGCAGCCTCGACCTCCCTGGGCTCAAGCAATCCTTCCATCTCAGCCTCCTGAGTAGCGGGGACTAAGGTGTGCGCCACACAGCCCACTCATTTCTGTATGTTTTTGTAGAGGCGGGGTTTTGCCATGTTGCCCAGGCTGGTCTCGAACTCCTGGGCTCAAAGCAATCCCAAAGTGCTGGGATTACAGGCATGAGCCACTGTACCCAGTTGAAAATTCTCTGTCTTATTTTCAGTTGACAAAGATCCAGGGCCAAATATATGGTAGCATTAGAACTGGAGGTAGCAAAGTAGGGGTGTGTCTGAGTAGTAATGGCAGAAATTGCCCTGGGGAGGTTAAGACAATAATAATGATGGGTAGCAGGAGACCTGAATGTCATTCAGTGAGCTGGATTCATGGGCTGCTATGGGGCAACAGGGAGTTTCCTGACCACACATTCCCAGAGTGCTTATAGCTGTGGCAAATGCTACAGTTTCTACAATCTTAACATATGGCTTAATATCTCAAAGCAGATGGACTGCTTCATTTGTCTGTAAGGCAAATTTGGTTCAAAACTTAAAATGCAGATATTTCATTTTCTTTACAAGAATTCTTTTCTTACCTCCCAGATTTTCTCCAGCTGTTCAAGGATGTTGGAAACCCCAGGAAACAAAGGTTGACCCTGGAACATTTCAATAAAGATGCAGCCTGCACCCCTAGCAAAGGAAACAAGAGTAAATTGACACTTTGAAAGAAATCATACAAGCGAAACTGAACTACTAGAATTTCTCCTCCCGAGAAATATTTTAGGGAGAGTTAAATAGGGACCACATGATATTAAAAGTCTTGGGCCAAAAAAAAGTCCCCATGTCAAACAAAAATAAGAACAGCCCACAGCTTTTTATTAAAATGGAACACCACGAGAAGCAGTTAGGAAAGCAGTAGAGTTAGCAAACATTATAGATCATTCAAGCTCATTATCTGTTTTAGGAGAAGAGGGGAAGGTACTGCACCCCCAAATTTCATTTCATCCCCACTTTTCATTGAGTCTAAGATGCTATCATTGTAAGAAGCATCATTGGATTTTTGCCATTAAGAAAAAAAAAATGCAAGTTAAACTATGATGTGATCGGAATGTTCATTTTATACTTATTAAAGGGCTGTTATAAATTTAATTAAATGTAGATTATTTTCTCATATTGCATACTTGTACATGAAAAAGAGAAACATTAAGCAAAATAAATTGGTTTAGGTATTCCTAAAACTTTTCCACATTCAGCATTTGACTCAGAGTCTTTGATGTCTACACTTATCTATGTATCATCCTCTATATTAAGAATTTGATGATGCAGCATTTCTTAAAATAATCCATAAAACAACTGAGAGTCATCGGTCCTGGGCTCCTAAGCTGGCCTAGCAGTTATGTAGTGTTAGCTTACTTCTGACTCCTGCTTAAAGAATGTTGCTAAACATGTCTGATTTGCTCCTTCTCCACAACAATTTGGTTCCTAGGAGTTTAAAAAAAAAAAAAAAAAAAGAGGACTTTTGTTTGCAGAGTTTTCTTCCAAGTTGCTGACACCGATTCTGCAATTTTTTTTTTTTTTTTTTTTGGTGGAATCTTGCTCTCTCGCCCAAGCTGGAGTGCAGTGATGCAATCTCAGCTCATTTTAACCTCCGCCTCCCAGGTTCAAGCGATTCTCCTGCCTTAGCCTACCAAGTAGCTGGGATTACAGGCAGCTGCCACCATGCCTGGCTAATTTTTGTATTTTTAGTAGAAACGGGATTTCACCATCTTGGCCAGGCTGGTCTTGAAATTCTGGGCTCAAGCAATCTACCTGCCTAGGCCTCCCATAAAGCTAGGATTATAAATGTGAGCCACTGCACACGGCCTGACATACACTGTTTAGATTACTTTTCATTGATTGTGTAGGAGAAAGTAGATTTATTGACAATCAAGTTTAAAAACTGCTTTGTTTCTGGTTTGGGAACAGAGTACATATTAAAAGAAAGAGTGAAATTTATTTGTATCTTATCCTGTAAAAATAGACAAAAACTCTTTTCATAATCTAATATTTGGTTTTAACTTAACTGACTGGCTTGTTCTTAGAGTTTTGCTTAAAAAATGATATCAGAGTGAGCTTTGCAAGCAGGTTTGTCCTCCATGAAGCAACAGGTTGTTTTTATTGCCAATTTTTTTTTTTTTTTTTTTTTTTTTTGAGACAGGGTCACTCAGGCTGGAGTGCAGTGGTGCAATTTCAGCTCACTGCAACCTCCACCTCCCAGGTTCAAGCAATTCTCCTGCCTCAGCCTCCCGAGTAACTGGATTACAGGCATGCACCACCATGCCTGGATAATTTTTGTATTTTTAGTAGAGACAGGGTTTCACCATGTTGGCCAGGCTGGTCTCAAACTCTTGGCCTCAATTGATCCACCTGCCTCAGCCTTCCAAAGTGTTGGGATTACAGGCATGAGCCACCATACCCAGCCTTATTGCCAATTTTTAAAAAGCCCCATTTTATTCTTTTTCTTTTTTATTTTCTAATATTTTTTATAGAGACGGGATCTCACTATGTTGCCCAGGCTGGTCTTGAACTCCAAGCCTCAAGCAATCCTCCTGCCTTGGCTTCCCAAAGTACTGGGATTACAGGTGTGAACCACCATGCACCTGGCCTATTTTTTCTTTTCTACTGATTTTTGCTGTATAAGAAACATCTTGACATGTGATACAAGAATTTTGATCAGATAAATTTAACTTATGAATCTGGTAGAGTATCTTGAGGTAAATTTGTAGAATTATTGTTATTTTAAAGTTCCTCATTAACTTGTGTTTAAATATCCATGTTCTTTTTGTCTCCTGTCTTTAAAACAAGAGATATTAAGGGTATAAATGAAACAATATATGAAGGCGAATAAAAGTGATGGAAAACTGTCAAATGCTTAAAAACACACTGGTTGCTAGCAATGATCCACTAAGAGATAAGCCAATGGAGAAACCTAGTTCGTGGGCGCCACCAAATGGTCTCCACCCTGCCCCCTGTGACTTCTCCACTTGCACTTTCTTGAAAGGCCTCACACCATTTTGTTTTGAAGTAAAAATAAATACGTGTCTGTGTATATAAAATACATACATAATTGGCGTATTACTTGGTTATGAAATAGAAATGGAAATGTATTGGCTTTTAAAGGCATGAACTAACCCTCTATCCAGTTACCAAACACCTCCCAGAAACCCCAGGAGCTCACAAACCACTAGAAGGATTGAAAACATTTTAAACAAGGTTCAAAAAATGACATTCCTAGGTTTAAACCTGTAATTCACTTTCTTTTCTCCCCCAAAAAGCCTTCCATTGCCTGGAAGAAGCTTGTTGCCTTTTCATGGTGTGTTTTTTTTGTTTTGTTTTTTTGAGACGAAGTCTCGCTCTGTTGCCCAGGCTGGAGTGCAGTGGAGCGATCTGGGCTCACTGAAAGCTCTGCCTCCCGGGTTCACGCCATTCTCCTGCCTCAGCCTCCCGAGTAGCTGGGACTACAGGCGCCCACCACCATGCCTGGCTAATTTTTTTGTATTTTTAGTAGAGACGGGGTTTCACCATGTAGCCAGGATGGTCTTGATCTCCTGACCTTGTGATCCACCCGCCTCGGCCTCCCAAAGGGCTGAGATTACAGGCATGAGCCACCGTGCCTGGCCGATGTGTTTTCATACTTACAGCTGTAGGGAACCAAGAAGTCATTTTGTTACACAATTCCTTATGTCGTGTCATTTACCTTCTATACCACTAAAATTGTATACAAAATTATGTATACAATTATATTGTATACATATACATATACATCAATATATTGCTTGAACTGGGGAGCCGGAGTTTGCAGTGAGCCTAGATCGCATCACTGCACTCCAGCCTGGGTGACAGAGCCAGACTCCATCTCAAACAAACAAACAAACATACATACAAACAAAACTATGCAATTTATCTTATTTTTTTCATTTCTGTTCAGAACTGTGTTGTTTTTTTTTTTTAATTTGCTTCTTGGCCCTTAAGAATACAAGTCATGTGGCTATCATCTATTTTGCCCACCACAGACTATTGTTAAAGCAAACATTTTAAATATTCTGAACATTCAAGTCCAGATAGGGAACTAGCTTCCACTTCCTTTTATTTTTCTATTTTGTTCTTAAATCTTCATTCCTGGGGCTCCTCTTACCCTACATATCTTTAAGCTTCTCCGAGGATTTCTGCTCTGTGGAGATACCCCTGGAGCAGCCCGTGTAGATGAAGGGGAAATGCATATGCAAGGGAGAAAAGACCTGGTGACATCAAACATTAAACCCTTCCAGAAGGGAGAGAAGCGCTGGATCATTTTATGGTTCCAACTGTGGTTCTTCAGTCAAGTTAGAGGAAACTGCTTACATGTTTTCTCCTCTTTCTGGTTCTCCTTCTACTTTTTCTCTATTCTGAGCATGAACAAATTCTTCCATAAGAGGGGGAAAGATTCCTCAGATTCCTTAGGCAATCCCTGGAGGAAAAAACCATCTCAGGAGTTTTAGGCTTTTTGGAGGTGCAAGGAGCATATCAAAATGTTGTCGGGAGAAATGAATCAGTATTTCATTTTTTACTGTTGAAGTTAATTCAGAATAACGTAATATATGGCAGTGACATGACATTCTCACTTGCTTTTCTCTAGACCACTCTTTTTATATTTGGAAGTTTGCAGCAAGAAATTTGACAGTAAAGAATCTGTTAGGCGGAGACAACTTTCTCTAGTCCTAAAACCAGCAGCTGCCTGAAACTGATACTGAATAGACGACCTTGTGTACTGAAATAAATGCTTCTTGAAAACTCAGTGTACTATGACATGGATGAACCTTGAAAACGTTATGCTAAGCAAAACAAGCTGGACACAGAAGAAGTATTATACGATTCCACTTATATGAGGTACCAAGAATAGTCAAATTCGTAAAGATAGAAAGTAGAATAATGGTTACCAGGGGCTGAGGAGAGGTGGTAATGGGAAATTATCGTTTAATATGTGCAGGGTTTGAGTTTGGGATGATGAAAAGTTCTGGAGACGGACAGTGGTGATGGTTACAACAACAATGTGAATGTACTGAATGCCACTGAATTGTACACTTGAAAATGGTGATGAATGGTAAATTTTATGTATATTTTAACACAATACAAAAAAACTAAAAACCACACCATTTAATAATCCTAAAATATTGTGTTTTTCTCACTAAAGTCCCTAATGGAATCTTTTAAGGTCTGAAAAGGTAGCAGAAAGAGAGAGAAGAAAAGATGTCGGAAGATGAGAGAATGTTGGTTGGGAGCACTGGGAATAACCAATATGTCCTAGTTGCAAGTTTTCCATAATTAACAAGAGCCCCTGTTTATTTGCTCTGGCCCCCTACTGACACTGCTGCCACCAGGCCTCATTGTGAAGGAGAGGCTCTGCACTACGGGTTATAATTGGTTTCTTTAAGACAAAGGTACTAATGCTCACCAAGTATCATCTACCTCCTACAAAGGCATTCACTTTGGACCCTATGGGGTTGCATGGCCTAGCAGAATAGGATTATTTTTCTTTCTTTTTCATGCTTTACCAACTGGAAATCTTCTCCCTTCTCACTTCCCCTCTTATCACTCTGAAAAGAAAGAGAAAAAAATGGCAGGAGAGGGATCTCAGTGTAAACACCCAAGGTCTAGCAATTACTTTGAGGGTAAACAAATATAGTGAGCTCAATGGAAGATGCATCTTGTTCTATTTCTACATTACATTTTTAGTTTTACCAGGCAAACAACAATCAAATGATATCAATAAGAGTAATAATAATTTTAACTTATAATTGCATTTTTATATTGTAAGTGTCATTGTTGCTCATGGTTAAATTCATGAAACACTTATCCATGGAATAACATACATTTTTGTATATGTGGTAAAAAGGTAAGAGATATAGGTTGGTGCCAAAGTAATTATGGTTTTGCCATTACTTTCAATGGCAAAAACCACAATTACTTTTGCGCCAACATAATACATGGTTTAAGAGAGACTTAAAGAACTGGTAGATGAGCTGAAGAAATTACCCAGAATGCATCACAGAAAGTTAAGGAAATGGAAAATATAAAGGAGAGAAGAGAAATGGATAACAGAAGAATATGATCTTATAGTCTTTCATTGGAGCTCTACAGACAGAGAATAGAATAGAGTCAATATTCAAACAGAAAATGGCTGATGAAAGACATGAATTCATAAATGGAAGAAGCACAAGATATACCAAGCAGGGTAAGTAAAAAGAAATCCACACTAGACACCTCCTAGAGACAACTGCCTAATTACAAAGGCAAAGAAAAAAGTCTTTAAAACATCCAGAGAAAATGAGATCACTTGCAAAAGGAAGGTAATAAGGCTAAAAGCAAACTCCTCGACAGCAACAAAGGAAGACAAAGAAGACGAATGACATCTTCAAAGTTCTGAGAGAAACAACTGTCAATCTAGAATCACATCCCCAACAAAACTACCTTTCAATAATTAGGGTTTATCTTCTGAAAACAAAAACAGAGAATTTGCCACCAGCAGGCCTACATACACACACAAAAAAACTCTAAAAGATGTATTTCAGGAGAAAGGAAAATTATTCTGAAAGTGGTAACTAAAGTGCACAAAGGAATAATGAGCAGTCTTAAATTTACTCACACTTAATGAAAATATCTTCGAAGCACATAAAGCAAAAGTGGATAGAATTCTGACAAATCAATAATATAGTGAATGATTTCAACACACCTTTCGTTGGTAGGTTAAAAAGACGAAAATAATATAAAGAAGATTTGGATAACACAAACAGCAATCTTGAATTTTTGAACATATGTAAAAACAGTGGCTCACGCCTGTAATCCCAGCACTTTGGGAGACCAATGCAGGTGGATCACCTGACGTCTAACGTTCGAGACCAGCCTGGCCAAC
Organism: Theropithecus gelada; assembly: GCF_003255815.1. Lineage (NCBI taxonomy): Eukaryota > Metazoa > Chordata > Mammalia > Primates > Cercopithecidae > Theropithecus > Theropithecus gelada. The sequence continues at coordinate 78,489,053 of NC_037680.1, read as the reverse complement.
ATGGCAAAACCCCATCTCTACTAAAAATACAAAATTAGCTGGGCGTGATGGTGTGCACCTGTAATCTCAGCTATTCGGGAGGTTAAGGCAAGAGAATCGCTTGAACCCAGGAGGTGGAGGTTGCAGTGAGCCGAGATAGAGCCACTGCATTCCAGCCTTGGAGACAGAGTGAGACTCTGTCTCAAAAACAAAACAAAACAAAACAAACAAACAAAAAATAGCACTCAACAATTGGGCAGACACACACATTCTTCTCAAACACACATTCTGTGTGCTATGAAATTATAAATTCTGATCATATGTTAGGCTAGTGCGTCTCACACTATCTGTGATGAAACACGATTTCGCAATTTGGAGGCAACTCTTAATCTTGAAATAATTTCAGACTTATAGAAAAGTTGCAGCAGTATAAAGAACTCTCTTATATCCTCCAAACAGGTTCAGTCATTGCCAATATTTTGTCACTTTTGTTTCATTATTTTATCTATCTATCTATCTATGTATCTGTCTATATCTTTTCTGAAGCATTAGGGGGTAAATTGTAGATATCATGACTCTTCATCCCTAAATAATTATGTTGGTATTTTCTGAGAATCAACGTATCCTCTTACATAACAACAGTACAATTATCAAAATCAGGAAATTTAACATTCATCCAATACCCCTATCTAATCCACAGTCCCTATTGAAATTTCACCTATTGTTTCTACAGTATTCTTTAGAGCACCATCTCCCTCAAGATCCAATCTAGGACCATGCATTACATTTAGTTGGCATGTTTCTGGAGTCTCCTTTAATCTGGAACAGTTCCTCAGTCTTTATCTTTTAAAATCTTAACACTTCTAATAAGTACAGGCCAGTTACTTTGTAGAATATCCCTTAAACTAGGTTTATCTGATGTATCCTCATGATTAGAGTCAGATTATGCTTCCCCCCAACAGAAATACCACATAAATGATATTATACCCTTCTCAGTGCATCATATGAGGAGACACATGATGCCAGTCAGTCTCATTATTCATTATATTAACTTTAATCACTTGGGCAAGATATTGTCTGCCAAATTTCTCTACTGTAAAGTTACCATTTTTTCCCTTTGTGATTAACAAGTAATTTGTGAAAGGTACTTTGAGACTATGTAAATATCTTATTCCTCATCAAACTTTCCCCCTCTACTTTAGCATTAATTATTCTTGTTTCCACCAAATACTACTATACTGGTTATAAAATAGTGATTTTCTAACTGTCATATTCAATCCAGTTATCAGTTGACATTATTCTGTCAGGAGAAGCTTAGGCTGTCACTCTGTTGCCCAGGCAGGCTGTAGTACACTGGCGCGATCTCAGCTCACTGCAATCTCCTGAGAAGCTGGGACTGCAGGCGTGCACCACCAGGCCCAGCTACTTTTTTGTATTTTTAGTAGGGATCGTGTTTTACCGTGTTGGCCAGAGTGGTCTTGAACTCCTGGCCTCAAGGAATCCACCCACCTCGGCCTCCCAAAGTGCTGGGATTACAGGTGTGAGCCACTGCATCCAGTGAGCTTCCCTTCTTATCTAACTAGCCAGGAAGCTAGCTATCTTATTTTATTCAACGGATTATAATCCATTACTCTCATTATTTACTTTGATGCTCAAATTGTCCCAGATTTAACCAGCAAAAGCCTCTTCAAGTTGCTTCCCATGTCCTTTTGACATATTCCTATCATTTTTTGATTACTTTGTAAGGAAATTTTCTGGCCCAACAAGATGCTCCAGGCTCATCTTGTACATTATCTGCCCCAGCTTTAGAATCAGTCATTTATTCAAAGAATCCAAGTTCTTTTTAACAGAAAACGTTATTAAGAAATCAGGGTCTGGGTAGTAGACCAACATTTATGTAAAATATAATAATAAATTTCATTTAAAATATATGCTATATCTGGCATCATTAAATGCAAATCCTCTCTGAGGGAACGCACTTCATTCAGGTCCTCAATGAAATCTCACAAATAAAATTCCAAGGCAAATCAGCATATCACTGTCAAAAACCAATGAACACACATAGGAAAAAAGATACCATATGCAAGAACAAAAAGAAACAATAAACAATGAAATAGACTTACAAGAACCTTTGTTTCAGATATGTCAGACCTTCAAGAGAAGGATATAAAACTTCATTAAAAGTCATTTAAAAATAACTTAAACAGGTGGAGCAATATGCCATGTTAAAAAATTGGAGGACAATACTGTATTATAAAGAAGTAAATTATATACAAATTGTTCTATAATTACTATGCAATTCCAATGAAAATCCCAGGAGCATTTTTCATGAAACTTGAAACATTAAATCCAAAATTTATATGAAAAATCAGAAGAGAAATATAGCCAAAACACTTTTGAAGAAGATGAAATAGGCTGGGAGACTTGGCCTACAAAATATCAAGTATTATTGCAAAGTTATAGACATTAATATTGTGGCACTGGTACAAAAACAGACAAATTGGCAGAACAGAGAGCCCAGAAACAGACCTATGTATTTATGAAAACTTGATATAAAGGAGATTTGGCATGGCACATCACTGAAGAAATTAGTGTGAAACAACTGTTTAGCAAATACAAGTCAATTTCAATGTATTAAAGATTTAAAGTGAAAGAAGAAACTTTACAATCTTTAAAAGAATGTATTGGACAGGCCGGGGGTGGTGGCTCACACCTGTAATCCCAGCACTTTGGGAAGCCAAGGTAGGGGGATCACTTGAGGTCAGGAGTTCAAGACCAGCCTGGCCAACACAGTGAAACCTCGTCCCTACTAAAAATACAAAAAAAATAGTCAGGCATGGTGGTGCATGTCTGTAATCCTAGCTACTTGGGAGGCTGAGGTGGGGGGAATGCTTGAACCCAGGAGGCGGAGGTTGCAGTGAGACCGGATGGCGCCACTGCACTCCAGCCTGGGCTACAGAGTAAGACTCCATCTCAAAATAATAATAATAATAATAATGTATTGGACAAAATCATTCTGACCTCAGGAAGGGAAGGAATTTTTAAACAAGAAGCAAAAAGAGCTACCCATAAAAGAAAAGAGTGATAAGGTCAGTAATATTATAATTCAGAACTTTGTTCAAAAAGACAACATAGGCCAGGTGCGGTGGCTCACACCTGTAACCCCAACACTTTGGGAGGCCAAGACGAGTGGATCACCTGACGTCAGGAGTTCATGACCAACCTGGCCAACATGGTGAAACCCCATCTCTACTAAAAATACAAAAATGATCTGGGTGTGGTGGGGCACACCTGCAATCCCAGCTACTCACAAGGCTGAGGGATGAGAATCGCTTGAACCCAGGAGGCGAAGGTTGCAGTGAGCCGAGATCAAGCCACTGCAACAGAGCAAGACTCTATCTCACACATAAAATATATATATATATCTCTGAAATATTCACTAAAGAAAATAATGTATAGCAAAACAGATCAACATGGATGAATCTTAGAAACATGTAACATATTGGATGAAACAAAACCAAGTTACAGAAGACTAAAAGCAATATAACGTCATTGTTATAAAACCTCAAAATCAAGTAAAACAAAAAAATTCTTTAGAATACCTCTAAAATGTAAAAGGATTATTTTAAAAAGATGTAAGAGAATACTGACCCAAAAAAAGGAAAAAAAAAATCAGGTAAAGGCCTTCTAGTGGAGGGGCAGGTTATGGGAAAGGGACACAGTTGATAGGACAGTACGGATTATGTTCTAGTTGTTACACTGGGTAGCAGGTTATGGAGTTCATATTATTAAGCTTCTGAATTGGTTGGGTGTGGTGGCTTATACCTGTAATTCCAGCACTTTGGGAAGCCAAGGCAGGAGGATCTCTTGAAGCCAGGAGTTTGAGACCAGCATGGGCAACAAAGTGAGACTCTCTCTCTCTACATTTTTTTAATTAGCCAGGTGTGGTGGCACACACCTGTATTCCCAGCTACTCAGGAGGCTGAGGCAGGAGGATCACTTGAGCCCAGGAGTTGGAGGCTGCTGTGAGACAACCTCACCTCTGTACTCCAGCCTGGGCAACCAAGGGAGACCCTGTCTCTAAAAGTAAATTAAACTTCTTAATCTACATCAGCTTTCTTAATCTTGACACTACAGACGTTTTGGGTTGGATAAATCTTTGTTGCAGGGGCCTGTCCTCTGCACTGTAGGATGTTTAGCAGCATCCCTGGTCTCTACCCACTAGATGCCAGTGCTACCCCCACCCCCCTACCCCCAGCTGTGAAAACAAAAAATGTTTCCAGACATTGCCAAATGTCCCCTGCAGAGCAAAATTGCTCCCTGGTTGAGAGTCACTGATCTACATATATGTTATATACACTTTTGAATGTTTTAAATATTCCATAATAAAATATAGTTTAAAATTGATGGGTAGAAGTTTCACTCTGTCTGTGAAACATAATCAGGAAGCTATCATTAAGAGCTGAGTAAGCCAGAGCCTGCCGGAGTCCTTTGAAGTGACAGTGCTGAGCAGTGTGAGCTGACAGTTTCAGGAGGGTTTTGACTAGCAGATGATATTTCTAGAAATTGTGCCGGGTATCAGAAATCAACGACTTACACTGGAGAAAAATGTCTGCAACCTTTCTTAATTCTTTGGGAGATCTAAAAGCTTAGCTTAGTCTCTTAGGACACCATTTAATTTTTTAAAATCAATTATGGATTTTTGAAAATAGGGCTTTGTGTTTTTATATAAACCCTTTCTTCCAAGGTACTGAAAGAGATTCATATATTTCATTACCTTTGGAGAGTTGGCTGTGTCTGTAAAGTCATCACATGTCTAACAGTGGCCCCCAGATGACTGGGAGGTCTCCAGGAATATGATCCAGAGAAAATAACACTGCCGTTCTAGGATGATGAGTGTCTGAGAGCTCACTATCGCACCCCATTAACCTTAGAGCCTCCCCAACTCTGTGGCTTTACTTGAGAGCACCTATCTGGATTCCTTCCTTCCTTCCTTCCTTCCTTCCTTCCTTCCTTCCTTCCTTCCTTCCTTCCTTCCTTCCTTCCTCCCTCCCTCCCTCCCTCCCTCCCTCCCTCCCTCCCCCACCTCTCCCCCTCTCTTCCCTTCTCCCCCTCTCCCCCTCTCCCTCTCCTCTTTCCCTCTCTCCCTCTCTCTCTCTCTCTCTTTCTCTCTTTCTTTCTTTCGGATGGGGTCTCACTCTGTAACCCAGGCTGGATTGCAGGGGTACCATCAAGACTCACTGCAGCCTCAATTTCTCAGACTCAGGAGATCCGCCTACTTCAGCCCTCCTGAAGTGTTTAATTAGCCATCACACCTGACTAATTTAAAATAAAAATGTAGAGACAGCATCTCACTGTGCTATCCAGGCTGGTCTTAAACAACTGGGCTGGGAAGCGATCGATCCTCCAGCCTTGGTCTCCCAAAGTGCTGTGATTACAGGCATGAGCCGGCACGCCCAGTTACCTGTTTGGTTCTTATACTTGTATTATAGTTCCATTTAACTACAATGGGGAGAGTTTATTACCTTCATTTTTTAAAATGGAGAAACATAGACACAGAGAGGATACATGACTTTTTCAAGATAACAGAATCCAGAGTTAATTGATTAGAAATCAAACTGGCATGAAAATCGAGTGTCTTGAAGCTTGGTCTTTTTTTTTTTCCCCCTAAACCAGGCTCTGAACTATGTTTGAACTTGTGTGAGTATGTTCATGCAGATGTGTGTGCATGCACATGCACGTGTGTGCACATCTGTGTGTCTGTGGTTTGGGGATGTATGTTTGTTTCTCTGAGGATAAGGTGTCAAGGAGGAGACAAGGCAAAGAATTAAAGAGAGGAGCTAGGAGGAAAGGCATGAAAGAAAGAGCATGAGATTGCCAAGGTGCAGTGGTGTAACCCTATAGTCCCAGCTACTCAAGAGGCTGAAGTGGGAGGACTGCTTCAGCATGGGAGCTCAAGACCAGCCTGGACAATCTAGTGAGACCCCAACCTCAAAAAGTAAAATAAAATAAAAAGAAAGAGTGTTCGATTCAGAAGATGCCTTGGCAAGAACACTGTGAGTCTCAGTTCAACAGTAAAAGGTTGTAGAATAATTGCAAGAATCAAATGAGATGTATCTTTGAAAGTACTTTATGTTTCTGTATATAAATATTAGTATTTTTTTTAGTAGAGCTACTCAGGAGGCTGAGGCAGGAGAATCATTTGAATCCGGGAGGTGGAGGTTACAGTGAGCCGAGATCACACCACTGCATTCCAGCCTGGGCAACAGAGTGAGACTCCATCTCAAAAATATATATGTATATTAGTGATTGCCATTATTAGAATTACTGTTAAAATATAATGTGGATGATAAAGCAACCCTCGTGAGTAGGATGACTCACACTTTCTCCATTTTCTTGGTACCACTCTTACCATATGTCCAGCTCAGAGGAATATTCAGTGGCTCCCAGCAAAGCATCGGGGGGCCGGTACCAGAGGGTCACGACTTCTGAAGAGTATGTCTGGCTGGGAATGGACTTGGCCCGAGCAAGACCTGTCCAAAAGGGAAAAGCATAAAACCCATTGTTCTGGACCTTGGCTTGCACCTTGATGCACTGGACCGGGGTAAACACCATTAAAAAAAATAACACAAATTTAGGTAGTTTTAGTAGAACTAATCACTATCTTAACTCTTGTCTATCACTTCTTTAAGTGAATTTCTCAAATTTTGGCCTGCTTTGCAGCTAGATATGGCCTTCTTGGCAGCTGAGTGTGGTCAGGTGACTAAGTTCTTGCCTATATTATATGAACAGAGGTGATGTGTGAACTTCCAGATCATGCCTTAGTGGAGGGGTTAAGGGTTCTGTTTCCCTTTTCTCCTTCCTCCAGGCTGTGATGAGCAGGAGGTGGCAGCCATCTTGAAACATGCAATGGGGGATGGTGGAGCCACGTGACAGAAGCAGCCTGGGTGAAGACAGCATGGGGCCACCGTACATGCTCTGCCCGCTTAGTTCAGGACTGTGTTGCAAGAGAAAGTTAAGTTTCTAGCATGTTATACCTCTGTGATTTTGGGTCTCTGTAATAGAAACTGAGCTCAGTTCATGACTAACATGGCCACTTTCCGTTTTGGCACTCCAGGAAAGCCCAGTTTAGCAGATAAACCGTAGGGACTGCTCATCCAAATTAATCAGTTTGGTAGGACCTTAGATGAATTTCTAAGTGCTGTTCTGCAAAATGAGTCTTTCTGTCAGTCAGCTGTTTATCTCACAGAATTGCAAAAAAACTTCAATAGATGAGTTTGCTATTATGGAGAATTGATAAACAAATATCTGTTAAATGCTTACATGTCAGGATAAAAGCTGCCATCTCAGAATAAATACTGCAGTGATAGTATCACCATTTGGCATCTGCCAAACAGAGAAGACTGGTTCCTTAGCTCACATAGAGCCAGTTTTTCAACAAGTATTTATTAAGCACCTACTATGGTACCAGGCACTAGGGATAAAATGATAAGCAAAAACATACCCAGGGTGCCCTCATTATGCTTACAGTCCAGCTGAGACAAAATCATCATGCAAATCTATATATATTTTTGCGTGTGGGTGTGCGCACACATGTGCATATATTTGTGTGTATGCATGTATTTGTGTGTGTGAATATAAGTATAAACTGTGATAAGTGCTAAAATGGAAAGATACAGTGATACTTAGAGGAAATCTGCTTCACTTTAATGGGAACAAAACTTTGCATCTCATACCTAGATAAAGAAGGTAGGAGAGCAGGAACAAGTGTCCTGGAGTCTCCATCCTGACAGGAGTCCCTGCTACAATCTGGGGTTAGCCTCTTTATCATCTTGAGATAATCTCGATCTACTCAAATATAATTTGTATATTCACTTAGATTTAGGAAAACTTACTAAGTACAGTTTACTCTACCAATGTCTCTATATCAAAACTGGCAGTGGGGCAGTAGAAGTGCCCAGCTTTTGGCCATCTGACTAAACTGGGACTTGGTGGAATCCTAGAAAGCTACCAATCCCTCCCTGTTTCGTGCTTCACACTTCCTTTATGGTAGTTTGATATCCTCACAAAGCATCATGTTCTCAGGCCTCCAGTTTTCAAAGGCCAGGCCCAGTCGATGCTTAAACAAGCGCATACAAAAGCGTCATTGTTCACAGCCCAGAATGAGACCCGAGGGGCGACTTACCAAAATCAGCCAGTTTGAGCTCTCCCAGGTGACTGATGAGTAAGTTCTGAGGTTTCAGGTCCCTGTGAAGAACGTGTTGGTGGTGGATGTACGCCAGGCCCCGCAAAAGTTGAAACATGAAAAGCTGGAAGGAAGAAACACTATCCATAAGGAGATTTGAGCCACCACGTGCTGATTTCGCCTCTAAATCAAAAACAGTCATCTCAAAGAATATAGTAACAGTGTCTCTTGAGAGCCAAAAAAAAAAAAAAAAAAAGAAGAAGAAGAAGAATTTTACATTCAGAGGGGGAAGAAAAAGGACAAGGAAAGTCAAGTAACTAGACTGTGTCCTAAACAAAGGGAATCCGGCTTTTCCTGACATCTCATTTCTTTGATACTGAAGGAATTACCCTTCTTTAAAAATCTAAAGTGAAACTTTGAAGTTTCCTTTGGAACACTAGTTATTGATTTAGATGTGAAAGATTTAATTTTTTTCCCCACCGATGAACTTGGCATATAAGATCAAAGTTGACCTGGAAATGATATTCTAAAGTTTACAACTGCTTAAGTTTTCCAGGCTCTCTGATATGAAACCCTTTTAAAAACACAACACAAGGAGACCACACTAAAAAATATATCTTTAGATGGTATTAGAAAATAAAGAAATCTTTATCTTCTTAAACCTATTTTTAAAGTCTTAAATTCAAAGTCGAAAACAAGGGAAATACATAGTACGATGAAAAGGGAAGAGAGACCAAAAGAAGTTAGACCCCCCCTCAAAAAAAAATCAAAAAAGAATAAGGAATAAATTGTAGGGGGAAGAAGGGAGAAAGGGTAAATGGTAGTGGTGGAGAAATAAAAGGGAAAAACACATTCTAAGCCCCAATTTAAAAATGTTTCATGTGGTTATGAGGCATCGAAACCAAAGCCATTACTAGGTTCCCACCATCACGGAAACTTACGGGAAAAAAAGAGTGCTTAGTATTGCAAGTATCTTTTGCTATTTTCCAGTGCCATTGGCAACTGAGAATTCAAACACCAACATCAGTATTTATAAAGACCTGTGTCAACTGAGAACATGTTCTGGTAGTTCAGAAAGGAAGGGCCGGGCCCAGCATTCCTGGAACATGGGCGAAATGGCAGATGTAGAGTTATGTGGATTAATCCTCTTTTTCAACAGCATCTTAGAAAACTAGGACCTTCAGAGATGCTAGGACCACTACTGACCTAACAATGACCTGGAGACATTGGAGCCAAATGGTCCAATGGAAGCAGGAGCATGGGGAGTTACCTGCCATAGCAGACCTGCAGCTGTGCAGGTTTCATGTAGCTACCACATCAGGTTCATAAACCATTTAAGAATTTTAAAAATTTCTTCTGGCTCCTAGTCAAATGTTAACTGGTTCCATGAATCTTCCCAGCATTTTCTCTTCCTGGTGCTTCAAATATACACACACTATTTATTTTACCATTCACCAAGCCACAAAGCTTCCACAGCACAAAATTCCTACACTGACATTTAAACCTTCTGATTGGTTATAAATATAAATGTGTTCATGGAAAAGACAATACAAAGAACCAGCTTAAATTCCAGGTAAAAGACAAGAAGATACCATAGTATGTGCTTAAAAATATGTTTTTCAGACTGACCCAGTGGCTCATGCCTATAATCCCAGCACTTTGGGAGGCCGAAGCGAGCAGATCACCTGAGGTCAGGAGTTCAAGACCAGCCTGGCCAATGTGGTGAAACTCCATCTCTACTAAAAATACAAAAATTAGCTGGGTGTTGTGGCGTCTGCTTATAATCCCAGCTACTCGGGAGGCTGAGGCAGGAGAATTGCTTGAACCTGGAAGGCAGAAGTTGCAGTGAGCCAGGATCGTGCCACTGCACTCCAGCCTGGGTGGCAGAGCAAGACTCCGTCTCAAAAAAAAAAAAAAAAAAAGTTTTTCAATATGCAGGACTAGGGAAAGAGGAAGATGAAGACAGGTAGATAGAGGACAGGAAGTTGGTGACCAGTGAGGGATACAGCCTTTGGAATAGCATGCTTATCCTCAGTTTGCAGAGAAAAACAGGGCTCAATGTAACTTTAAAAACATGTCTAGGACGAGTCAGAGCCAAGACTAAAATTCAGACTTGTCTGACTCCACTATACCATCCTGAGAAACTAGAGAAAAGACAGAAAATGAAAACATGAGAGGGAAGGAGAGAGTGAGCTGGCTGAGTCAGAGACAGAACTTCTTAGTAGGTCAGCTTGAAATGCCTTTTATGTCTCGAGTGTAGACTGTTCTCACTAATTAGCCACAGTCACTTCCCACCTTCTTGCCATTCAACCCCTTTCCTCTCTGCCAGATACGTCTACAGGCATTTGTAAGTGGTAAAGCACTGCAGCATTAAGGTATGGCATTTTATAACCACATTTCTCAAAACTTTTGTGCTGACAAACCTCACGACCCACTCACCCTTTCATCTCTCCCAACCTGGATTCTTCCTTCAACACTGCAGAAGCTTCACCAGTTACTGCATCCTAACATAACCAAATATGATGGCGTCTGCACAGTTCAACATCAGCCAGACTGTGGGTGACTCTTTCCAGAAAGGCTTCCCAAATCCCAGGGGTTAGACCTGTTTCCAACTCAATAAGGTTTGGGGGAACAAAATAATTCCATTGAACTAGTGCCATCTGGGCCAGGAGTTACTCAAAAACCAATGAGATCCGTTAGCCAACTCCTTATAGGGAAGCCTGAGTCCTTCCATCCCCCGATCCCTGGGAATCATTCTACTAGAAATATGAAACAAGATAACCTCACTAGGATTCCCACCCTGCCTTCCTTGGTCACAACTCAAAATATAAGCTTCCGACTATTCCTTTTCCTCCCAACATGCTCATCTCCATTCTGCTCTGTGCTTCCTCTGTTTAGCCTCGTATCTATTGCTCCCCTCTCCCCCAAACCTTTTCACTGTTTACTCTCCATTCCTCAATCCTGCTTTAAAAACTACCTAAAAGCTAACCTCTGGTGAATTTCCTTCTGGCTCCTTTCCTTAAATGAGACCTTGAGCTCACTGCTTCCCTATAGTATTCTCAAGTGGATATTAGTTTTTCTATAACTTCCTCATACCTTTGACCACTGACAAGTGTCATAAGCTGCCTCCCTTTTCCCCACTACCACTTCAAAACCATTACTGCTCTACTTTTAAGTAAAAACCCCTGTCCCTTGGATTTTAATGCCATCCAGTGACATCTTCCATTACTCTTCTTTTAGCGGTCATTCACTGAACTCTCAATCACTCTCTGTCATTCACTGAAGATGTGGGCACTTGGATTACAGCTGTTGCCTCTATGACATTAGTGCCCATGAGAACAGCTCTAGCCAACCTCAGCTCCAATGATCTGCTTCTCAAGTCCACTTCAGACACTAACTCCGGTGGTCACACACTAGATCTTGCCATTGGATGGAATTGTTTGTCCTCTGAAATACAAAATTCATCCCCCTATAAAAATGCTTTTGCAATGATTGTGTCATTCACAGTGTTTTTTACCATGGTTTCCTATGACTTTTCCTATGAAACCCAATGGATACCTCTTATTCCTTATCTTTGCAGCATTTGGCATCATAGACCATGCCTTCCTTCCTGAGGCGCTGCTCTCTTCTTTCGGTTCCACAATCTCCTAATTTTTTTTCTACCCCTCTGGCTGTTCTTTTTATAGATTCTACTTCTACTGATATCTAATATATGATATTCTGGCCAGGCGCAGGGACTCACACGTGTAATCCCAGAACTTTGGGAGGCCAAGGCAGGAGGAGTGCTTGAGTCCAGGAGTTTGAGACCAGCCTGGGCAACACAGCAAGAAACCATCTCTATAAAAAATAAAAATAGGCCAGGCACGGTGGCTCATACCTGCAGTCCCAGGACTTTGGAAGGCCAAGGCAGGTGGATCACTTAAGGTCAGAAGTTCAAGACCAGCCTGGCCAACATGGTGAAACCCCGCCTCTACTAAAAATACAAAAATTAGTCGGGCGAGGTGGGGGGTGCCTGTAGACCCAGCTACTCGAGAGGCTGAGGCAGGAGGCTTGCTTGAACCCAGGAAGCAGAGGTTGCAGTGAGCTGAGATTGCGCCACTGCACTCCAGCCTGGGCAACAGAGACTCCCATCTAAAAAATAAACAAATAAATAAAAATTAAATTAAAAAAATAAAACATAATAAAATAATAAATAATAACATATTGATATTCTTAGGGCTCCATCTTTGATCTTCTGTTATCACTCTACACATGCTCCCTTAGCTATCTTACCCATTGACAGTGCTCTAATGAACAACTGTATTCTGATGATTTCAAAATCTTTATCTCCAATTCAGATTGCCTTTCTACTTTAGGCCCACATAGTCTGGAGTTCGCCTGTACATCCCGCAATCACCTCAAACTTAGCATGTCTAAAACACAATTCACCGTATCTCTCCAAAGTAAATTTTTCTTTCTGATTCTCTATCACAGTGACTGGCACCATTATCCATCTTAATACTCAAATCCAGAAAAAAATATCGCTGACTCTTGTTTTTCCCATCAGTTCTGGCTAAGTAATTGGTCTCATATCTGCCCACTTTCTCCTACCATCATCTCACATCTGTACCACTGTGGTTCTGATTAGCCTCACTGACAAGGCTGGAACCTTAACAGACACCAGCATTCAGGGAATGAGTAGAGGGAGAGAGGTAGAAGAAAACAAGGAGAAAGTAGGGTCAGGGGAATATAACATTTCGAAAAAAAAGTATTGCCCTCATTCCAGTCTATTCACTACACTGTCATCAGTGTAAGCTTTATAAAAAGAAAATCTGAATTTATCACCTCTTTGTTTAAAACCACTTAATGGCTCCTTATATAAAATAGCACGACTGTGATGTTGTGAAATATATGTTTGATTTTCAGCTAGATTCCTGGCAGCCAACTCCTAAAATCCTTAGAATCTCCAAAGTGATGTCTTTTTGTAGAGTTGACCGATAGCTGGCAGACTCTTGGGTAGCTTTAGGATAGGGACTGGTCACTGGAAAGACCAAGACCCGATTAGGGAGGGGAGAGGGGCTGAAGGTTAAGTTGATCACCAGAAGGTTAAGTTGATCATCAGTGGCCAATAGTTTAATAAATCATGCCTACACAATGAAGCCTCTGCAAAACCCAGAAAGATTAGGGTACAGAGACCTTCTGGATAGCTGAACTCTCATGGAGGCTTCTGGAGGAGGATTGCCTGGGATGGGCATGGATGCTCTGTGCCCCTTCACACATTCACTGATGCCTCCACCTTGGAGAACTCATCCTTACTCCCACCTGCTTTGATTTGGATAACCTCTTCCTTTGTGCCTCCATATACCCACAATAAATTCCTTTATTTATTAGTGTGTCCCTCACAAATCCACAAGGTCAATGCAGTCAAGAGTATGACTTTTAGCTGTATTTCCGATGCTTGCAATACTGTCCACTATACCCTCCTTCTTGAAATTGCTTCTTCCCTTAACTTCCATGACAGTGTGTATTTTTTTCCAGATGCTCTGCATTCCTATAAGCTGCTTCCCTTCGTTCCTTAATTTCCTGTTCCTCTTCTCATCCCCAAAGGCAAAAGTCTCATCATCAGTCCTCCTCTCTTTGTGTATTTGCTCTTTTGGTTGCCTATTCCTTGTCTTCTAAACTCTATGTGCTGAAGACCCTGAGATCTACACGTCCAGCTCACAGCTCCCTTCTGAGCACAGATTTCCTTTTAGATTGCCTACTGCTCATTTCCCTTTGGAGATTCTGTCTCACCTAGGACCTCAACATGTCTGAAACAGGACTCCTCCTCTTTCTTTCCAAACCAACTTCTTCTTCTATTTCTGTTAATAGAGCTACAATTCTCCTCGTCAGTCAAACTCAAAACCAGTTATGTTTGGCCCCATCCTTTCCCTCCTCATGCTCACATTACCAAGAGGTGAACTCTTCTTTGTTACTGATTTTCACATTCCTCTCCATTCTCATTGTCACTACCATAATGTTGTACTTGATTACTAATTGCTAACTAGATCCTTGCTCAGTGCTTGGCTCTTGATCAGCACCATCTGCATCAGCTTGGCTCATGTTAGAATGCAGAGGTTCAGGTTTAACCCCAGACTTGCTGAGTCAGGTCTCCGGTCACTTGTCTGCTCACTGAAGTTTGAGAAGCATTAGGCCAGGCCACATCAATAAATTCTTTGGCTCACACCTGTAATTCCAGCACTTTGGGAGGCCGAGGTGGGAAGATCATTTGAGGCTGGGAGTTTGAGGCTGAGGTGAGCCATGACTGCACCACTGCACTCTAGCCTGGGTAACAAAACGAGACTCTGTCTCAAAACAAACAAACAAAAAATTCTTAAGTGGAATCCCTGACTCTAGTCTCTTCTTTCCTTTCATACATCCTACAGACCACAGTGATATGAATTTCTTCTGATCATATCATTTTCTCTCAACTCAAATTTAATGACTAATGACTGTACTCTCCAAGGAATAAAATTCACATTTCTTTCTTTTTTAGGGACAGGGTCTTCCTTTGTCACTCAAGCTGGAGTGTAGTTGTGTGATCATGGCTCACCTCAGCCTCAAACTCCTGGGCTCAAATGATCCACCCACCTAGCCTCCTAGGTAGTGGGACTGCAGGTGTATGTCACCATGCTCAGCTGATTTTTAAATTTTTTGTAGAGATGAGGTCTTGCTATGTTGCCCATGCTAGTCTTGAATTCTTGGGCATAAGTGATCTTCCTGACTTGGCCTCCCAAAGTGCTGGGATTATAGGTATGAACCACCATACCCTGCCCAAGGTCCACATTTCTTAGAAAATGAGGCTCTCAGCCACCTACCCAATCTATTTCCCCAGACTTGTATATGCTGTTTCACTAATATATTCTGTATTTCAGGTCAACAGAACTAATATATTCTGTATTTCAGGTCAACAGAACTAGAACTAATATATTCTGTATTTCAGGTCAACAGAACTATGGCACTAGTGGGAAAGAATTTTAACTAAGAATCACTTTTAGCAATGGCATAAGTTGGTTCTGTAACCTCAGGCAAAATGTTTGTCCTCTCAGATCTTGGATTTCTCCTCTGCAAAATAAGGAAGTTAGACCACGCTAGTGCTTTAAAGATTTTTTTACTGCAGTCTACAGTAAGAAATATATATGTATCTGGTATTCACATCCATACATTAAAAATATAAGTACAGTTACAATTGGAGCAAAAGTTGCAGAAAATAATACTTATTCTTTCAAAATGTAATGCATGCTAATATTTTCTATTCTCTTCTCATTTATTTATTTGATTCTTAAAAACGCAGGTTGCTAACCACCATATTGATTTCAAAACGCACTAATGGAACCTGGAGATTGCAAAACACTGTGTTTCCTCTAACCCTAACAAGCCATGACTTTTGGGTCCTCTTCCCTGAACATATCCTCTATTTCCCTACTCTGTACCTTTGCTGAAAACATTTTCTCTCCCTGTAACATGCTCTCCTATTCCAGACTCTTGAAATACAGTGTGTTTAAGATCTGAAATTTCTTTTTTTTTTTTTTTGAGACAGAATCTCCCTCTGTCACCCAGGGTAGAGTGCAGTGGCGGGATCTTGGCTCACTGCAAGCTCCACATCCTGGGTTCACGCCATTCTCCTGCCTCAGCCTCCTGAGTAGCTGGGACTACAGGCGCCTGCCACCATGCCCAGCTAATTTGTTTTTTTCTTGTATTTTTTTAGTAGAGACGGTGTTTCACTGTGTTAGCCAGGATGGTCTCGATCACCCGACCTCGTGATCCACCCACCTTGCTTCCCACAGTGCTGCGATTACAGGCATGAGCCACCACGCCCGGCCTAAGATCTCAAACTTCTTAAAACTAGAAGATATCTTTGATGCCCTTGCACATCTATAGTACTAGATTGTATTTCTTTCTTGACATTCTACACAAGTGTACTGTAATAGTATTGGTGCCTATTTCTTATCTCTTGTTTTTGGCTGTACTCCCTTGAGGGCAGGGATCATGTCTTTTATGTCTAGTTTTCCTTCGAAGCATTTAGCACAGTGTCTGCTATGTGAGAGTCACTCAAGCCTGAAAATCTCACTCTCTCACAGTTATTCTTTCTCCAACCATTCTTCTATTTAATCAACACCTCCAGGTCCTTGAACCCTTCCACTCTCTTCATAACTATCGGCAAGCTGCTTATCTTCACTTCCTTCGCTCAGATTAGACTCAGACTAGATACCACTGGCCAACACCTTAACTTCTGTCTTGATAATCTCTTCAACTCTCTTGCCTACCTGTCTCTTCCTTTCATATGTCTGGCAGAACTTCAACTCTGACTCAATCCAACTGTCTACATTCTCTGCTCCTCTATTCAAATTGCCAAGCATTACCATAAAAAAAAATCCCACGATTGTGCAGATAATGTAATGGTCTTCACCCTTACCAGGGTCCTTAACACATCATGAAACATTCCTATTTGGTTTCTCTAGTTAGCTCCCTATCCCATTCTCCACACAGCTCACTGGTATTTTAATTTTTTTTTTTTTTTTTCACTCTTCTCAACCCTTTGTTCTCAAACATTCCTTTCCAAAACCTTACTTCCAAGACTGGGTTAGGTTCCCTTATTATGTGTTCCCACAGTATTCCTAGTTACTACGGCCATAGGCTTTAGCACTTTGATTCTCACCACCTATTTATTAATTATAGCACAACTTACATTTTTTTTTTTTTTTTTTTTTGAGATGGAGTCTTGCCCTGTCACCCAGGCTGGAGTGCAGTGGTGCGATCTTTGCTCACTGCACCTCCACCTCCTGGGCTCAAGCAATTCTCCTGCCTCACCCTCTTGAGTAGCTGGGGTTACAGGCATGTGCCACCACACCTGACTAATTTTTTGTATCTCTAGTAGAGACAGGGTTTCACCATGTTGGCTAGGCTGGTCTCAAACTCCTGACCTCATGATCTGCCCACCCTGGCCTCCCAAAGTACTGGGATTACAGGCGTGAGCCACCGCGCCAGGCTAACAACTTATATATTTCAAACATGCAAAAATTAGTATCATTTACAGTATCTTAAGATAAACTTCCTTTGAATAGGAGCTTCCTTTCCAGTACTTTGAGGTCTATGAGATGTATTTAGAAAATTTACTACTGTGGAAAATGAAGACTGCTTACACCAAATGTTGGGGAGAGGGAAGGGCCTGTGATTTTTCTTTTTGATCAATTGCTGTAACACTGTCCTTCAGGTAACTGAGGGAGTTTCACATTTTCTTTAGACATCATTAGGCGCTGAAGCTCTTGAAGGATAACTTTGATGATATATGAATTCTGACATTTTGCTAGCACTGATATAGCTCTTGGGTTCACCATTCCATTAGAACTATTAACTCCATTCATATTAATTTTTGTTACAAATCTTACAAACGGGAGTGCTTCTGGGTATTTAGGTCCACATTCTATTTTAAGGCTATATATTCTGTTTTCATAAATTGCCTGAGCCCATGGTGGCTGCCATCTTGCGTTGCTGTCGCTTGAAGGGTAGCTCTCACTGCCTATTTAAGTTCATATATCTTACTGGACTTTAAGCTCATTGAAAATAAGAAACACAACTTATTCATTATTGAAACCCCAGAACTTATTACAGCACTAAGTACTCAATAAATATTTCTTAAATGAATGAATAAATGAATACATAAATAAATATTAGTTAAATGAATAAATACATCATATACAAATTTCATATGGTTATTTTAAGAGCCAATCAATTAATTAATGCCAATAAAACCTTAGGGAATGAAAAGTATGAAATATAAATGGTTTCTAAAATTTATAACATGTAGAATTATAGCTAGTTAAAAGTTTATTATTATTTCTATTCTAATGACTGGAAAAATAGGAGTTAGGGCCACATATATAATAGGATCTGCTAGAACAAGTATTTCAGATTTCATCACAGACCACAGTAATCTGATAGGAAGAAGGTATTTATTTTACGATGGCCTAGCTTTAGTTTTTTCCTTTTAGTATAATTCTCCTTCACTTGTTTATTCATCTAAAGACACATTTGCATGTGGCCATGACTGACAGCATTAGGTTGCTCAGAAAACATTGCTCTATATCTTAAGGGGCAACTCAGCAACTCTTTTTCTTTTTTCTTTCTTTCTTTCCTTTTTTTTTTTTTTTTAAAAAGAACAAAAACAAAACTTTTCTCTGGAATATCAGTGATGTTCATCCTCTTATTTAGTATCATAGGACTTTGCTTTGTGAGGCAGTCTGTTTCAGAACTCTCCTTCTGTGGGCAAGCCAGGAGAGGGTCCTGACCCTTAACATACTCACTCTGACATTGTGAGGATGAAGCCCTCCTGGATGCTGAGACATATACTGGGCCAGGTCTGTGTGCTAAATAAAACAGCAGCGAAAGAGAAGAGAGTGAATTCAGTGGTGCTTGGATAGTTTCCTAAAGCAGAACATTGACTTGACTGTCAGAAGGTATTACGAAGTACAGAATTTTAAGAAAAAGGTGCAAAAGGAATATAATCAGGTTTTCTGAGAACCCACTGTTAAGGTCAAACACAGTGGGTCTTTCTAACTGGTGGCTCTTAGAACAAAGCCTGTTTCTCAGCACAGAGATGCTCATTTTAAATGACTGGCACTGAACACAACGACGCAGGAATTTTTCACTCTCCAAGTGTCCTTGGAGGCAAGTCAAGTACACATACCTTACAAGTTCTTTCTGTTTATTTAAATATTTTTTCTTCCAAAAATACAACATGAGTTATTCTTTAGCAAGCTTGCATACAATTTTTAAATATCTTGTGATTTTTACCTTTATTGTCAATGAAAAAAATGTTGGATTCTGCTCAGATAGTGATTAAAACTAGATTAAAAATAAGTGCAAAGGCTTTATTTAGGAGGTAAACTCAAGATCCTCATTTATTATTGCTGATGAGGGGAAAAAGGACAGCAAAAGTCATGGGTAAGGAAGCAGGACCAAAGACGGATGTGGGAACAATAAGGTTCTACTAATCACAATAATGAATATTTCCATGATACTTTCCACATTGTGTAATAAAAGTTTTATCATGCCATAAAATATTAACAGATTCATTATACAAGTACCAGGCTATTTTTCTCATGTGTTGTAAAATGCTCGAACAACTCACCATGTATTCAAAAACGAATGTCAGTGTCTCTTTGGTGTGGATTATGTCATGCAGAAGCACAATATTGGCATGTTTCAAACCCTTCAGGAGAGAAGCTAGAAAAATTCAACAAAATGTTAAATCCATCATTGATAATGAAAGTGCTGCTCTAAAGATATCAGGCAGTATATATTTTTTAAACATTTCACATCAAACATTCTGGCTATTTTACTGCTGGAAAACAATCTCTTGTTGCAAAAGAATATTTAAAATTACAAAGAACCTTCATTATTTCAAAAATGGCAAAACATTGCATTTACACAACTTATTGTTCCTACAGGCTACAGTAGTTGCAAAAAATATGTTTCCATTTACCTAATCAATTTCGTCAAAGCACTCAGATCACTAAATGCTCCCCTTTGGGAATCTCATCAACCTAGCTTCAGAGCTACAGGAGAGGCCTGAGAGATAAAGTGCTTTGGACGAGTAGGAAATGGAGTGTTCTGCCTTCTAAAGCAGGATTTTGTGACACATGATCAGTCTCCAAAATTCTAACTCTCACAAGCGGTCAATAAGGCCGGTGGATATGATTGGTGGGAGACAGGGATAAGAGCATGGGGTAAAGAACTGTTGAAACATGATAGAGACTGGAGAGGATTTCCTAAAGGTTATGTTGCAAACCTCTGTGGAAAGGAGAAAATGTGAACTTGAAAAGAGGAGTCAGCCAAACTTGGGGAGCCCAGGGAGGTGAAAGTGGAGAAGGCTGAGGGCTTTCTCTTGCCTCTTCAATAATAGGTTACTAAAGGCAGCCTTGAAGGGAAGAAGTCATCACAAAAGGCCAAGTGGTTGGGAGGGGTTTGAAAGTCTGTCTTTGAGCTTCCGGAGATAGGAAGACCTCTGGCTTCAGGAAAGCAGAGACTAGAAAAGGTACAATAAAGAGACCATGAGGCCTGGGCATGGTGGCTCACACCTGTGATCCCAGCACTCAGGGAGGCCGAGATGGGTGGATCACCTGAGGTCAGGAGTTTGAGAACAGCCTGGCCAACATGGTGAAACCCCGTCTCTACTAAAAATACAAAAACTAGCCGGGTGTGGTGGGGCGTGGTGGTGCACACCTGTAATCCCAGCCACTCAGGAAGCTGAGGCAAAAGAATGCTTGAACCTGGGAGGCAGAGGTTGCATTGAGCTAAGATTGCACCACTGCACTCCAGCCTGGGTGACAGAGCAAGACTCCATCTTAAAAAAAAAGATGATGAGGCTCACTTCAGGGCATCCCTGCATGAATAAATCGTGTCAAAGCTTAAAGGAAAGGAAAAGTAAAGGATAAAAACTCAAAGCAGCATTCTGTAGCCTATGCCTGCATATCATGAATCTCCTGCACCAACTCCCTCCCAGTGTAGAATTCCACAAGATTAGAAACAAACAACTGAAATACTCCCTTAAATTTAGGAACAAAATTATTTTCTTCAGTCATCAACCTATTTTAGTGAATCTGTCATTTTGCCCTCCTGGCAGCCATTCTCCCTTCTAGTAGGGGCACTTGTATTTTCCCCTGGGGAAACAACCGTCTTCTTCCTCAGACCATGCTCATCTGGCAGGGCTGACCCTGCCTCTACCCAAGAGTGGGCATGTGACCCAGAGCTGACCAATCAGAGCACGGCACTCCCCTATGCCTAGTGATTGGTTCTGAGACAGGCACAAAACCCAAGTTTGGCAGAGCCCTGTTTTGCTGGTGCCATTAGCAAAGAAGTGCTTTCTTTTCTATTGTGAGAGCTAAACTTGTAGGATTTAGCTAGGAGTTGCTGAGGTCAGATTACCAACACCTGGTGACAGCATGCCTGGGAATAAAATGAAGGCATGGCAAACCAGTGTTGGGTAATGAGAGACATGGCTTCCTGGTGGTATTTCTTATGCCCTACCAGCCTGTAGTTATCAGATCTGTGAGCCAGTGAATTGCTCTCTTTACTTGTCAGTTTAAGCTGACTTACACCAAAGGAGCTCCATCACACCTGTTAACCCTATTTGCTGTAATGACTAATGCTCTAATTTTTACTTTTTGCCCCCAGAGTCCTTATGGGCTAAATTTATTATTTCACTTTTACAAATGTGTTGCTTTGTAAATGTAATAAACAACTTCTCAGGCATCTGTTTAATCTCCCTAGTCTCAGACTAAAGGCCACATGGGAATTGAGGGAGTGACTTTCCCCCTTTTTGAGATGCTGCCACACCAGCTAGTACCACACTCAGCCAAGAGTAAGCACTTAATTTGTCAAACATATTTATTGAGTGTCTTAAGGAGAACTGTCTGTGGAGCCAGAAGCCCTAATATGAATCCTGGCCCTGTCACTTCCTATCTGAGTAAGCTCTGGAGAGTATCTCAACCCACGTCTCAATTCATTCCTTAGGAAAAGAGACATCGTCTTTTCTGACTTACTTCATAGGGTTGCTATGAGGATGGAATCAGATACCATTTGTGGAACCTTGGTAAATGTAAAGCATTACAGAGGCAAATTAGAATTGGTATCCCTTCCCTCTTCTTGCCAGCTTCTTGCCCCTGCCTTTCACCTTGAACCCCACTAAACCTCTACTCTCAGTCTTAAAATCTTGTTTATGGTATGTTTCTGCTAGAGTCTTAAACACCTTCCATATTTTCTGACCATCAGTTGAGAATGCTTATACTTTATGTGTATTTTTATTTATAAATTATCTCATACATTTCTCTCTTTCCCCCACCCCTATGTTGCGAAGCATATAGCAAAATTAGATTTCAAAAGGATATGGTAAAACTGAAATTGCTAAGAATATTGTTAAGATATTTTAATTTTATGTTTAATATAATTTTAGTCTCACCTAACTATGTTACTAAAACTCCAGATGCTTCTTTATAAATCATGATGGCATGTTTTGTTCATTATGATGGCCTCATGCTCTCATTTGCTAAAATGGTCAAGGAACAATACCTACTTGGGATGAGGCTTCCTGCTAACAATACTGGATATAAACTTCATGTCGTTTTCTTGATAATTCTAGTTTTTGTAGAAGTAGGAAATGTGTCTGTTTTGTATTTCTCTGTTGTTCACTTACATTGGAATTACTAGTTTTACCCACAACCCACAGTTTCTTTGCAGAAATCTTTTTAACCATTCATCCAACTTTTTATCACATACAGATCTATTGGCATTACCTTCCAGATTGTCCAGAACCCCTCCCTTCTTGCCATACCTTCTGCCAGCACCCTGGACCAAGCCACTATCATATGTTGGTTGAATTATTGCAAATGCCTCCCAACTGCCTGCTTCCCCGCTTCCTTCCTACGGCCACTTATTCACAGGACAGCCAGACACTGCTATCCTTCTCAAATGAGTTAGGGCATGTGCCTCCTGGTTCCAAACCCTCCAGTGGCCTCTCAACTCATGCAGAGTAAATTGAAAGGACTTGTGATTTCCTGCCCACCGTGTTGGCTGTGCGCATCGTGACCTGTCATCTCCTCACACTCCCATCTTTGCTCACTTGGCTTTAGCCTCATTGGCCTCCTAGCTGTTCCTTAGACACACTTGCAAACACATTTCCACCCTGTGGTCTTACACTTCTCATTGTCTTTTCCTGTAACCCTCTCTTCTCACCTCTCTGCCTTCATCCTTCCTCACTTTCTTCAGAGCCTCCGCTCAAATGATACACACAGGTACAGACTTCCTTGACCATTCTACATGAAAAAGCAGCCATCTACTCCATCCCATCTCAGCAGCCCTCCACACCATCCCACCTCTACCCCATCCTACCCTCTCTCTCTCTGGGCCCTGCTTTATTCTTTTTCATAGTGCCTGTCACCACCATCTGACATATTATATATAAATATTTGCTTATTGTCTGTCTCCACAATTGAGAATATAAACTCCATTGAGAGCGGACACTTTTGTTTTTTTATTGCTATATACCCAGTGCCTAAAACAATGTCTGGCACTCAATAAATATTTATCTTTAAATTAGTGGTCACTAATTACCTAATATCCTTTCTATACCTCTAGTTGGTTGGCAAAGGGTGTTTCTGTTGAAGATGCTTTTATTCCCCCTTTCTTTTAGTTGTCTCCCTCATTAGATTATAAATATTGTATGCTTTATGGCCATGCCTATTACTGCTTTTCTAGTGCCCTAGAACTACTGAAATCGTTATACGAAAACTGAATTTTGCTGAATAATGAATAGGGAATTCAGATGAAAGAGCAGATGATGTTTAAAGCATTTATCTCACAGTATTGTTTATCATTTTGGTCCATCCACCAGAGGGATCTGAAATGCCTACAGCCTCAGATGTGTGGGTCTTAAACCCAGGAAGAAAAGGTCTTTCTTTCTTCTAATTTTAAGGACATTTTATAAACTGCACAGCAGGATGTGATATCTGTCCTGCAGACTAAAGAGTTGAGGGACACAAAAATCAACTGAGAAGGGCAAAGATCCTAAAATTAGCATTCTGAGTCTCATAAAATAGTGTTTTTTATTATTCATGTATCCTATGTATACTTATTTTTGTTTTTCTTCAAATAAATGACACAAAAGTAAATAGAGATATCTTTAAGTCTCCAGAAGAAAGCTGATCCTCCAAAGTCCTAGGATGTGGCTCTATATAATGAAGGCCTGGTAGTCAAAGTCATCTTTAGGCTGTAAACTCATTGAGGGCATGGATTGAACTTGCCCTTGTCTTTGCATCTCCAGCACTAGCACAGGCCTGGCATGTGGTGCTCAATAAATGCTCATGAATTAATGAAAGCCAGGCCAATTGTAATGAGTTTATGAGGAATCATATAATGAGTCAAGGATGGAGTCCTCCCCAACCTTCATTGGACATTGAATTAAAAAGTGTTTCTAGTCCCTGTTGTTACATTTCCTCTGAACTGAGAATCACAAATCAATGAGTCAAGTTATGCATTCCAAGAAAAGAAATAATTGAAATAATTTTAGATAAATGTTAGAGAAATAGTAAGACAAGTGTCAGATAAGTAGTTGTCTTGGTATCTTTGGAATTGTAATGCTGATCACATACCATTATCCTGGCATTGTTTTGTTTTATAAAGATGTAACTATGCACAGTGGATTTGCTATATTTGTGATGTGATTTGATTGTGTTCAATGGTAGACTTCCTGTCAACCAGGCATACCCTAGACTATTTGTGGTCATTGGCAGTTCAGAGGTTCTAATCAGCCTCCTCCCCTGCCTCATTGTATGACCTTAGAGAGGACCCTTAGCCTATTTTTGGCTCAGTTTTCTCATATATGGTTTGGGAATCATTACTTCGTAATGTTTTTCTACTAGAGAATGATCTTAAAAGATTCTTAGCTGAGCTGTTTCTAATTTAAACACTGCAATTACCGGCACTGTAGAATCAATGATAGAATCAGAATTGATGAATATACAACATGATATGTTATTTTATTTAAAATATTTCTTCTGGACACACAAGTGGCCAACAAACATATGAAAAAATTGCTCAACATTACGAATCATCAGAGAAATGCAAATCAAAACCTCAATGAGATACCATCTCACACCAGTCAAAAAGGCTATTATTTAAAAGTAAAAAATTAATGGATGTTGGTAAACTTGAGAAGAAAAGGGAATGCTTACACACTGTGGGTGGGAATGTTAATTAGTTCAGCTACTGTGGAAAACAGTTTAGAAATTTCTCAGAGTGAGGCAGGGCAGGCGAGCCCCAAAACTGGGGCTTAGCCTGGGAGGGTTCTTAGCTTCACCCAGGAAAGAATTCAAGGGTGAGCCTGCAGTGTTAGACAGCAGCTTTTATTGAAGCAGCAGTGTTCAGCAGCAGTGAGTGTACTGCTCCTTGCAGAGCAAGGCTACTGTATAGGCAGTGTGCCCAGAGTAGCAGCTCAGAGGTAGCTCTACAGTTACATTTATACCCAATTTTAATTATATGCAAATTGAGGGGCAGTTTATGCAGAAAGTTTTAGGAAAAGAGAGGTAATTCCAGGTTGTCAGGTTGTTGCCATGGGAAAGGGTGGTAACTTTCAGGTGTTGCATTGGCAATGGTAAACTGACATGGCACATTGGTGGGTGTGTCTTCTGGAAAGCTGTCTCCACCCAGGCCCTGTTTCAGCTAGTCCTAAATTTGGTTCAGTGTTCAAGCCCCACCTCTGGAGTCGAGTCCCACCTCCTGCTTCAAAAAAACCAAAAACAGAATTACCATTTGACCCAGCAATTCCATTCCTGGGTATATACCCAAAAGAAAATAAATTGTTCTGTCAAAAAGACACCTAGACTTGTATGTTCGTCACAGCACTCTTCATAATAGCAAAGACATGGACTCAACCTAGGTGCCCAGCAATGGTGGATTGGATAAAGAAAATCGGTACACTGGCATCATAAAATACTATGCAGTCACACACACACAAAAAGAACAAAATCGTGTCCTTAGCAGCAACATGGATGCAGATGGAGGCCATTATCCTAAGTGAATTAACGCAGGAACAGAAAACCAAATTCCACATGTTCTCACTTACAAGTGGAAGCTAATAAGTGGGGGTATTGGGTACACCCAGACATAAGATGAGAATAATAGACACTGCACCAGGGACTCCAAAAGGGGAGAGGAAGGGAGGGGGACACAGGTTGAAAAATGACCTATCAGGTACTATATTCACTATTTGGGTGACAGGATACCTCAGCATCATGCAATATACTCATGCAATAAACCTGGACATGTACCCCTTGAATCTAAAATTAAAGATTAAAAAAATACTTCTTCTGCATTTTCCTTAATGTTTATACAAAATGTATCATGAAAAACAGATTTCTATTTTTATATTTACTGTTGCTAAACAAATACTTTAGTTAAGCATTTCCAAATTCATCATAATAAAGTAGAAAGGATTTTAAATAGAATAGATACGGATTCTAACAACTCTGATTACTATCTCTGTGACCTCAGACAAGTTACCTAACCTCTCTGAGGCTGGAATTTCTTTTCTCTAAAACAAAAATAGCACATTTTACTTCCTAGGGTTAGTATAAAGGTTTTTAAAAAATATATTATGTAGGGGGAAAGGGAGATTATGTCATGTGCCTGGTCCTCAAAAAAGATTAGTTATACGACTCCTTCCTAAGAAAAATGCTATTAGCAGGCTGAAAGTCCTCAGTTTAAACCAAAAGTTGACCACTTGAACAAAAATATTTAAAACAATGCACATTATTAAGATATTGCTATAAAGTTCATAAAACTAAGAAATGTTATACTATGTAAAAACATAACACATTAACCTATTCAAATGAAAGTATTTTCTCCTAGTTGTAAAAATAAACACTTAAAATACAATTCTAGAGTCAATTATGAGAGATTTCTAAGGTACTATGAAGGCCTCTGCTTTTCTTAATTAGCAAAGGAATGAGAGTGGTAGGGAACACATCTATTTTGTGTATTGCTGCGTATCTAGCAGTTCAGCAGAGTGCCTGGTCATAGTAGGTGCTAAATGAATATTTCTAGAGTGGGTGTATAGAAAGCATACAAATTTTTGAATCAGAGAGATTTGGTTTGAATCACTGCCATATAGTGGAATAATATTAATAATATCTACCTCTAAGGGTTATTAAGAGGATTGAAATAAGTATGAAAAGCACCTGACACATGTATTAAGATATATTTCCCTTGGGAGGCTGAGACAGGTGGATCACCTGAGGTCAGGAGTTCAAGACCAGCCTGGCCAACATGGTGAAACCCCGTTTCTACTAAAAATACAAAATTAGCCGGGTGCGGTGGTGCATGCCTGTGATCCCAGCTACTCGGGAGGCTGAGGCAGGAGAATTGCTTGAATCCCGAAGGCAGAGGTTGCAGTGAGCCGAGATCGTGCCACTGCACTCCAGCCTGGGCAACAAGAGCAAAACTTCATCTAAAAAAAAAAATATATATATATATATATATATTTCCCTTAGTGCTGTTCATACTTTTGCTAGTTTCATAATATCACATGTTAAGGTCAAATGAAAATAGTACTCCAAATGACCAGACTAGTAAATTGCCACATGTATTCTACCTGTATAGAAAGAGACCATATATGTAGTAAAATCATACTTAATAAATCTTTGGCTGCTATAGCATCAGGGCAGCCAAATTGTTCAGGAAAAGCAATTCCTGCTTCAAGGCTGTTTAAAGAAGGCTGCATTACTTGTTCAGTTTTCCTGCACGTGCCTTTCGGTTGCCTTTTTAGCTAGTGACCCTGGATTTTAGCTAATGAACTCCAGCTGTTCTTATTTTGCCTTCCAGCCCTTCTCATTTAACCTCCTGTCTCCCTGGTCTCACATCCTTAAAGTTCTTACAGGAAAAATGGGACAGTGCCAAAGTTTCCAAATGAAGCCTCATATCTTCTTGAGGGGAGAGGGCTCTTTTAACAAGGGCTCCAAGCTTTTATAGTGGTGTAAAAAGAAACATTCATTGTTGGAAATTGGATTCCTAACAACCTCCAATGTGTCAGAAATCCTCTTGTGGTTTTTAATATTACACAAGCAAAGCATTCGGTAAGGTAAGTCCATAAAACAAACCAAGAAAGTCCACAGTTGACTACTAAATGTAATTGTAAACACCTGTGATGGAGAGGCAATTCCTCCGTAAATATGCAATGAAAGAAACATTTAGCATACAGAACAAAACGGATCCAGCTTTTCTGAACCATGCTGAGAACCATCTGTTAGCAAACCCGGCAAAATGTTTCACTGTTAAAGTTAAATGTCAACCTGAAAAACTTGGCTGTGGGCAATATCTAAGCAAAGCCAATCTTAAGCAATTGACAAACTCAAGCTCACAAAGGAGACCTTCCTCTTATGCAGGTGACCTGGGAATTTCTATTACGTTCACAAATACTCTTTAACCTACCCATACATCTCTTTCCAAATCTGATCATCCTTTCATGGAGACCATTAATAAGTACATTAGTTAATGCAGTTTCCATTACATTAAACATTTAAAACCATGCCTTCTCCCAGAATGCACCTGATCCTACCAGGATGAATCTCTGGCTAAACCAATAGCCCATTTGGCCCTCCAATTAAATTCAAAATGATGTATTTCCCAGGGGCTCTGAAAGACTTTTGAAAAGGATATCAAATTCAGTTATAAACTCATTTTCCAAATTGCTTTTTCCATGCCTGTTTGCATAACCCATCCTTACAAGCTCATTTCAAAATCTACTGACTCCATCAGTCACACTGAGACTAACTTGTTCTCTAAAATCTTAGTTTATGTCTTTTATACACTTGTGACTTGAATCATGTGCTCCGTTAAGACTACAAATGACAGAACAAAGATATGGGTTTCTCTTCTCATCCTTCACAGCATCCAGCAGCATAATCTGCATATAGCATGTGCTTAGTAAAGAACAGAAAATAAGTAGTTAAAAGTGGGAGAAAATAAGGCCAGGGAAGTGCCATTTCTCTGGGATTTTGCTGAAATGCACAGCAATCCTATCATCATCTTATTTCAAATGGCTCATGCAATAAAGGTTGATAAATTATATTTTTAATGATTCATTTCACTATGTTGGCTTTATATTTTATATTATAAAGTATTAGTTATCTTGATGGTAAATAAGACATTACCCAGGAAAAGAAGAATGGAATAATAATGGTCAACATTTGTTGAACTCTGAAAAATGGACTCTGTGATAAATGCTTTATATACATATTCTTGTTGAATCCTCATAACAACTCCATGAAATAGGTACTATTATTATCCTCTTTCTGCAATAAACTGAGTCACAAATAGTTAAAGTAATCTACCCAACATCATACCACTAGTGATTGGTGGACCTATGCTTCAAACCCAAGTCCATTTGACACCAGGTTCCTCACTGATTTGCTATACTGCCCAGGGCACAGACAAAATACAGGCAGAACACTAAAAATGCATACCTTCTGGAAAATCTCCAGGTGCTAGCTAACAACATGTTATGTTCAGGCAAATTTCCCAGTAAGAATTTGTGTGATTATATATTTTCTCTTTTATAGGAATTTTCTGAGGTTATATAGGTATAGCCTTAGCACCTAGCATGAGGCCAAACACATGGAAAGTATTAGTAATTGCTCAGTGAATTCATAGTTTCGGTCAAGTGATATAATAGTTTTAAATCTCAATTTCCTCAAAATTAAGTAATAAAATAGCAGTGTAAATGCTCTTGAAAAACTTGTATGAAAAATAAAAATGTAATTACAGTATTCCAGAAGAATCAAAACTAGATGCTGAATGGATCAATGCAATAAATTTTTTACCAAATCAAGGAGTCAAAACAGATCTGTTGGGTCCATTTCTGCTGTTCTTACCTTCTCGGATAGCTGTAAATGGGACTCCTTCTTCTGCATTCATGCTGATGACTTTTAAAGCCACTAGTTGTCCATTTATTCTAGAAAAGAGGGATTGAGGGGCACACACTTATTGAGGTGGTTCTAAGCAGCAATTTATACCAAAGATCAAACAAAAGCAGTTTCACTTCAAAACATATTGTAGCATATAAATCTATAATTTTCTCAAAATAAAAAGTTTAGCATATATCAATACATATATAACATATATATTCCAAAGCATTTTCCCTCTTTACTAAAGTGATACATATATGTCCATTATAGAAAATTTGGAGCTTATTATTTTTCATCTGACTTATTGTAGTGTTTTGTTTTTTGTTTGTTTGTTTGTTTTTGAGACAGAGTCTTGCTCTGTTGCCCAGGCTGAAGTGCAGTGGCACGATCTCGGCTCACTGCAACCTCCACCTCCCGGGTTCAAGCAATTCTCTTGCCTCAGCCTCCCAAGTAGCTGGGATTACAGGGGACCCCCACCATGCCTGGCTAATTTTTGTATTTTTAGCAGAGATGGGGTTTCGCCATGTTGGCCAGGCTGGTCTCAAACTCCTGACCTCAGGTGATCCGCCCACCTCAGGCTCCCAAAGAGCTGGGATTACAGGCACGAGTCACCATGCCCAGCCTTGTAGTGGTCTTCTGACAGTTTCCCTGCTGAGACACTTGCACTCCCACTATTTACTCTCAGCAGAGTAGTTGGAGGCATGCTTTTAAAATGACCATCAGGACAAGTCACTTTTCTGTTCAAAAACCACCATATCTCCATGCATTACTCAGAATAAAAGCCAAATTCTTGCAGTGGGCTTCTAGGTGCTACCTGATCTTCCCAGGTCACACCACTATCTCTCTCTCTCTTCATTTCCTCCTACTGTCCCTTCATTCGTCATTTTATTCATTTATCAGCTAAGTGCCTAGAATAGAGAAGATTTTAATGCAGGTATAAATCCATTGTTTTTAATACAGTGGGATTAAAATCATATTGTTAGTAACCTTTTTTCCTCCATGTAACTTTTCTCTTATAGTTCATTCTTGTATGATCCAATATTTAATAATGATTTAACATTTAATCATATAAATATACTATACTGTATTTAGCCAATTTCAAAAGCCTTTTCGTTGTTTCTAGCTTTGGGCTATTACAAAAATACTGTGATGATCATACTTGTTGACAAATCTTTTCAGAAAACCCCAGTTATTTCCTTAAAGTGGTGGCAGAATTGCTGATTCAAAGGGTACGCAATGCACGTGTTTTCATTGATTTGCACTCGTGTTCCCAAACTGTCCCACGGAGTAATGGTACACTAACTGGTCATGAGAATGACCATTCTCCCGCTCCCTCACCAACATGGGGCAGGTTTTGTTTTGGGAGCTTTTGGACTTCACTTTTTAGAACAGTCTTAGATTTATAGAAAAATTGAGAATGCAGTACAGAAAGTTCCCACATATCTCCCATCTAGTTTCCTCTATTGTTAATATCTTACATTAATATGATATGTTTGTTATAATTAATGAACAAATATTGGCACATTATTACTAACTAAAGTCCATAGTTTATTAGGATTTCTTTAGTTTTTACCTAATGTCTTTTTTGTTTTTGGTCCAGGATCTCATTCAGGATTACATTTAGCTGTCCTGTCTCCTTAGGCTCCTCTTGACTGTGACAGTTTCCCAGACCTTCTTTGTTTCTGATGACCTTGAGAGTTTTGAGGAGTACTAGTTAAGTATTGGGTAGGATACCCATCTCTTGGAACTTTTCTGATATTTCTCTTATGATTAGACTGGGTTATGGGTTTGGGGGAGGTAAAGTACCATTTTTATCACATCATATTAAGAGTGCATACCATCAGCCAGGTGTGGTGGCTCACGCCTGTAATCCTAACACTTTGGGGGGCTGAGGTGGGTGGATCGCCTGAGCTCAGGAGTTTAAGACCAGCCTGGGCAACATGGTGAAACCCCGTCTCTACTAAAATACAAAAAACTAGCCGGGTGTGGTGGCATGCGCCTGTAATCCCAGCTACTCAGGAGGCTGAGAGAGGAGAATCACTTGAACCTGGGAGGTGGAGGTTGCAGTGAGCTGAGATCACGCCACTGCACTCCAGCCTAGCCATCTGAAAAAAAAAAGAGTGCATACCATCATCATGATTTATGACTTTTGATGTTGACCTTAATCACCTGTCTGAGACAGTGTTGGTCAGGTTTCTGTACTATAAAGTTACTCTTTCTCTCCCTTTTTCATACTGTACTTTTAGAGAAATGCCACTATGAATGACCCACACTTAAGGAGTGGAGAGTTTTGCTGTACCTCTTTGAAGGTATATTATCTACATAAATTATTTGTATTTATTTGGCATGAAAGATTTGTTTCTTCTCTCCCATTTGTTAATGTATTGAATAATTTATTTATATCAGTATGAACTCATAGATATTTATTTTATACTTTGGGTTATAATTTAACACCACTTTTTTTGGTTGCTCAAATTTTTGCAGCTTTGTCCTTTGGAAGCTCTTTCAGTTGGCTCCTGTGTCCCTCTGAGATAGCCCTATCATGTGGGTTTGCTTTTTGCTTTCATCTTCATTTTTTTGGCCTATTTGAAAGGTAAAAAGGTTTATCACATTTCAATTTACATTTCTTTAACCATATGTGAAACTGACTTTTCATACGTTTATGGATCTTTTCTGTTTTTCTTGTGATTTGCTGATTTGCCCACCTTTTTATTGAACTATTTTGCACAAACTTTTCCCCAGTTTCTTTTGTTTGCCTTATCATGTCTTTTAAATTTTGTTTAAAAGTTTTATGATGTATTTTCCTCAGAACATGGTTCCATGAAATTCTCCCCTAAACCTTGCAAAAAGTTTTTTGGCAAGTATGTTTATAAGAGAAAATGCTTTATACCTTTTTTTTTTTTTTTTTTTTTTTTTGAGACAGAGTGTCACTCTCGCCCAGGTTCGTTTGCAGTGGTGCCGATCTCAGCTCACTGCAACCTCCGCCTGCAAAGTTCAAGTGATTCTCCTGCCTCAGCCTCCTGAGTAGCTGGGACTACAGTTTTATAAATAAGGTAACAGTTGAACCGGGAATCTGACGGAGGGGAGGAGTCAGCTGTGTGCATGAACAGTGGAAGGCAGCTCCAGGCAGAGGGAGCAGCAAGTTAAAAGTCCTTGACTGAGGGAGGAGCAGTCCTGGCATTGGAGCAGGAGAGGCAAAGGAGAGATGAGGACAGAGAGGAGCTGAGTGTGTGCTGGGGAATGGAGGGTAGGGATTGTATAGGGTCTTGTAAATGACCATTCCAGGGACTGTTTTGTATTAGATATTTACAGGATATTTGTATTAGAAAATCTAATAGAGCAAAGATGTCAATAATTCTCTAATTTAGAGTTTTGATATATTCTAAAAATAGTCTAAAGCAACAATAATTAAAATCAAGGCTGGGTGTGGTGACTTATGCCTGTAATCCCAGCACTTTGGGAGGCTGAGGTGGGCGGATCACGAGGTCAGGAGATCGAGACCATCCTGGCTAACACGGTAAAACCCCGCCTCTACTAAAAAACTACAAAAAATTAGCCGGGCGTGGTGGTGGGCACCTGTAGTCCCTAGTCCCAGCTACTAGGGAGGCTGAGTCAGGAGAATGGCGTGAACCCGCGAGGCAGAGCTTGCAGTGGAGCTTGCAGTGAGCCGAGACGGCGCCACTGCACTCCAGCCTGGGCAACAAAGCGAGACTCCATCTCAAAAAAAAAAAGGCAGCACAAATATAAGAAAAGATAGATTAAGGAAACATGATTTTTTAAAAGATTAGAACAGAAACAATTTCAAGTAGTCATGAGATCTAATATGTAATCACAGCAGCATTTCAAACCATCAGAGAAAAGAAAATCTAGTAAATGGAGCTGGGATGATTGTGAATATACAACATAAATTCCCAATAGATGAAAGAATTAAATGAAAAAGAAAACATACAGTAACTAGGAGAAAAGATGAGTGAATTCTGTGTAAACTTTGGGCTAGAAAGGTCTGTTTGTGTGGAACAAAGTCAGAACTCAGAAGGGAAGATCAGAAGTGTTCATGGTACCCATGTATCCAAGTATGTTCCAGGGTGCCCCAGATCTGAGCCATCTTGAAACAGTTACCATGGCCAAACTGATATGAGGAACCTTAGAATAAAATCAAATGTGGTCTTTTATTGCAGATGTTCTCAGCATTAAAAAAAGTTAATATACACCATGACTAAAACAGATTAAGAAAGTATAAAGGGCCGGGGCAGGAGAATCACTTGAACCCAGAAGGTGGAGGTTGCAGTGATCTGAGATCGCGCCACTGCACTCCCTGAGTGACGGAGTGAGATTCCATTTCAAAATAAATAAATAGATAAATAATAAAATAAAATGAAATTGTATGTCCCCTACAATCTTGTTTTAACAAGTAAAAATAATAATAACAGCATAAATACTAAGATAAATAATGAATATTTAGTCTCGTAGTAGTTATATAAAATTTTCCTTTTTTCTTTTTTTTGTTTTTGGCCAGTTAAATGAAGCAGTGGTAGTGGAGAAGGAACAAAGAAATCTGTAGCTGGTTGTGATCAAGTAGTAAATACCACTGCACTTGGATCAGCTATATTTTTAAAATTAATATTTAACCACTATTGAGCCATTATTTTTATCTATTGGAGTAACATAAAGAAAACACGACCTTCCAACTTTCCCACCTTGACTAAAAGACAAGGGAATTCATGGATCTTTTATATATATTTAACAAAGTTTGTTGTTTACCAAAATTAGTACTTAGCTTTTGGATAAGCAGTATTTTTATTCTCCAGACATTTTGTATATTTTGCAAGTATAAAAAATCTAGGATTCATCATCTTTTGCATGTACCATAATTTGCAGAAACCAACTCCAATTTCTTCTATAAAGGCCAGGTGGAGGAATGAAGCAGCAAACTCCAGGTTGCCATTACAAACCTCTGTCATTGAGATTTAGGGAGGGATATAAAAAACCTGTTAGAGACGCTTTACCAACTGTGCCTCCCACCGGCCTGAAGAGTGGTAATTGTTCTTTGGGTCAGTAGTAGAGAATGTCTATTTTCTTTGAATTCTCTGAATTGAATGCAAGAAGGGAAAGGCTGATAAACATTTAAGTGGGCTGATTTTAATTAGGGCAGGGCAGGTTTGTTTTTCTTTCAAGGCTGTTTAAGTCATCATGTCTCTCTCCCTGTCGGCCATGGTGTCTTGCCCAGGTCCTGAGTGCTATGAACCTCTATGATGTCTCACCTGGCTTTATAATGTGAAATTAAGGGGGCAGGACCCTTATCTCTAAAGTGTATCCCAGCTATGTGTCACTCACCTGCTAATCCCCTTGTAAACTGTAGCATAAGAGCCTTCACCCAGCTTCTCCAAGTTCAAGTAAGATGAGGCTGCTCCAAAAGGGAGGCTCTTCCTCTGCTTTAGGGGAATGGGGAAAAGGAGTGGGTGAAAGGCAAGAGAGAAAGAGCACTTTTTTTTAGTGTTGACTTTTTTCTCCAGGGAAATTAGACAGCATTTCCAGAGCAGACTTGGGAAGGCTCGCTCAGTAATTGCCCTGGACATAAGGGCCGGCCTCCCTAGACAAGCACACATTAAATTCTTCTTGATCAACATCAGCTGCTCACTCACCCACTGAAAACTCTGCCTCAGATCCTCTTCCTGAAAAGAATCACTGTTACTCCGTGGCCTTTTACTCTTGAACTTCTGAGCACGGACATCCTGACGTCCCCTGGGGTGAAATGAAGTCATGGAACATGATGCTTCTTTTAGGTCTGTTAGCTAGAGAAAAAAGAAAGAGCAGGAATAAAATTTATGCAAAGTAAAGATTCAGTGCCTGGTAAAACAATTTTTTCTTTATTTGCCTCATTTTCACTCTTCACATGTTTTCTAAGCTTCCTGTACCCCCAAAAGGCACTTTTCTTGAAAGATCCCTGAAAAAGACCATAATGGTATCAACTCCTGAAATACTACATTCTTTCTTCACCTAAAAATATGTCTTTAACATTTAGGTTAACCTAAATCTCTTTGATGGATGTTTTCCAACTTTTTTCTGTTTAACTCTGGCTTTTTTTTTTTTTTCCTGTCCACTTAATTTATTGCTGTGGGGGAATAATCTACTACTGCATTGCTAATAATCATGAACTAATTACTAAAGTTTCGAATCCATAGCATATCAACTAATACTGCAGCTTGCCTTTTAAATCTCAGCTCTGTAATTTAGGACCTTAGAGATTTCGAGAGAACTACTTCAAGCCAAGTGAGTTTCGTGCAACCCAAAGCCAAGGATTATTTTTCCCTTTTGGTTTACAAGAAATTCTCCAAATTTGATAACTACAGCCATAAATTTTCTGTGACTTTAATAGAATTTTCATTTTATTGGTTTAGACCTACCGCAGAAGAATCAGACCCTGCTACAAAAAGGGAGTGTCTGAACTCCTTGGTTTATCAATAGAGAAAGATGCTCTCCTCCTGGGATACAAATACCTTGAACGCAGCCTCCATGGTCTCAGGCTGACTCCTCCGACAGCTGTGTGCCTCGCCTCCCTCTGAACAACGATAGCAGCTGCATCCAGGCTGTACAGTCTTTGCACACAGCTCTTGACCCATAATCTTCTAGGTTCAAGGAGAAAACCCGCACTTGAACCTTTCCCCCACTGCCTCTCCTATCCTTGTTCTCTCCCTTTTTGCCAGAGGTCAGCAGTGTGGAGCTTTCATATGACTCACATGATGACTCTGCCTGGAGCAGCCTCACAACTTCAGCAGTTTTTCCTTATCAGTGCAAGAAACTCCACATCAGACAGGGATTGCTTGCATTCAGATGTGCACAACTGAAAACGAGGCAGCTGCTATTGAATAGAATAAAATTTGGCACAGTTAAGGTTCTTGTTCTGGCCACAAGTTAGTGCTATTAGTATACATAGTTTTTAGGGATTGACATTGCTCATCAATGTAATGATATTTATATGATATCATTGATAGTGATATTGATATTAGGTTTTCCTGGTGCTAAAGTGGACATGTTGAAGACTATTTTTCTCCCTGCCTTTTATGAAAGCATTTTGGTTTTCAGACTTTAAAACAAATTTTCTACCTAGCTAACTTTTAGTAGTCATAGAAACCACAGAATCATAAGACAGGAAAAAAGTTGAAGATATCTACTGTATCTCTTTGCCTTCAAACAACAGTGTATCCAATAGTCTTAGAAGGGTTGCCATTCATTCATTTATTAAAAAACTGTGGTGAGTGCCTGTGTTGTTCTTAACTATACAAATGATGATATTAGCCAGTGGTGATGGAGAGAGAGGAGTTTGAATGAAATACTTTCTTCTTTTCTTGCTTCCTTACACATATATGTAATTAATGTTTACTATATGTAAAGTACTATAATAATAGCACGACATGTCAAGGAACCTGGCTCAAATTGGTTTGCCGTCTGTAGTCTTCAAATGCAACATTTTTCTCTGTTAGATTCCTAAGATTATTGCCACTATAATGTACTAATCATAGAGTGAGACAGAATGGAGGATATATAAACATTCAATCATTATTAAGGGAAAAAATAAGAGTCATGTCTATCATCACAACAATATTTATGAATATTTGATATTTGAACCTCATGATGGTTTTTAAAAATGTTCAGGTAATTTAATTATGAGCATGTATTTATGTATTTTTTCATTTCAAAATTGCCACAAGAGACTTAAGTCAATTCCAAGATTCAATCTAGAGATATTTTGTGGAAAAAAAAAAAAAAGAAGAAAAGGAAGAATACTTGGCTCAAAGACCATTAAACTTGTTTTATCTTTTTTTTTTTTTTGAGATGGAGTCTCGCTCTGTCGCCCAGGCTGGAGTGCAGTGGCGCGATCTCAGCTCACTGCAACCTCCACCTCCCGGGTTCACGCCATTCTCCCGCCTCAGCCTCCTGAGTAGCTGGGACTACAGGCGCCCGGCACCGTGCCCGGCTAATTTTTTGTATTTTTAGTAGAGATGAGGTGTCACCATGTTAGCCAGGATGGTCTCGATCTCCTGACCTCGTGATCCACCCACCTTGGCCTCCCAAAGTGCTGGGATTACAGGCCTGAGCCACCGCACCCAGCCAAAGACATTAAACTTTTGACTGACAACTGAGAGACTGAGAAGCTAGTTTCTCAGAATATTTAATTCCATTTGAATTTATAATAATGTGATTATAATACATTTTATCAGAAATGCTAATTTCTTCCTAAAAGATTGTTAATTTCATCACATAAAAGTTATGTCCCAGGTCAAGTCTATGACGACTGTTCTTGCATTTTTGTTTTTGGAAACAGAGTCTCCCTCTGTCTCCCAGGCTGGAGTCCAGCTGGGCGATCATCGTTCACTGTAGCCTCAGCCTCCTGGGCTCAGTGATCCTCCCACCTCAGCCTTCCGAGTAGCTAGGACTGCAGGCCTGTGCCAAGACAACCAGATAATTATTTTTTGTAGACACAGGGTCTCACTATGTTGCCCAGGCTTGTCTTCAACTCCTGGCTTTCAAGAATTCCTCCTACCTCAGTCTCCCAAATAGCTGGAACTAGGGGTGCACACCACCAAGCCTGGATACTTTTTTTATTATTTGTACAAACAGAGGTTTCACTATGTTTCCCAGGCTTGTCTCCAACTCCTGGGCTCAAGTGATCCTCCTGCCTCCCCAAGTGCTGGGAATACACAGGTGAGCCACAGCACTGGCCTACAGCCTGGTTAATTAAAGGTGTAAATTGCTATGTTTAGATACTAGAATGAGCTACTTGTTTTTTTCTTCCAGAGACAGGGTCTTGCTTTCTTGCTCAGGCTGGAGTGCAAGAGCTATTCCCAGGTGTGCACTGCGTACCTGCCAGAACTCCTGAGCTCAAGCAATCCTCCCACCTCTGCCTCCCAGATAGCTGAAACTACAGGTGTGTGCAACCAGACTGGCTTTACGGTCTTGTTTAAAGCCAAGGAAAAATATCTGATGACTTTTTAAGATATTTTCTTGCTGTGTCAGAAATAGCTTTTGTTCTGAAAGATTTCTGAAGGACAGAAGACTTAGACGATTTCATTTAGCATTGTGCATTAGGCTGTTTGTGAACCACTCCAGATTGGCTTGGCTGCACCTCCTTTAGCAGCCTGGTTGCCATCATAGCAATAGAGGCCATTTCTGGGGTCTTGAAGCACACTCATTGTTGCTGCTACCTCCTCCCGTCGTAGGACAAGGAACCCTAACACGTGAAGCTGACTGACCAGGAGAGACCCTCGTGCTTGCCCACCAGCCTAAACAGACCAAGAGCCAGAGAGGCTCGGGCTTCTCTAGCAACAGCTTGCAAGGGCCAGGTGATACAACCAGAACTGCAGGAAGTTCCATGGAGTGCAGTTCCACCATTGGGAAACCAGAGATGTTGTGGAGTTGAGATCAGCTCAGAAACATGCTCCATTTTGAGAGTGTCGCTTAAGCCTGGGAGTTTGAGGTTGCAGTGAGCTATGATTGCATCATGCATTTCATCCTGGGCAAAAGAGTGAGACCCTGTCTCAAAAAAAAAAGAGAGAGAGAGAGAGATGAAAGGTGAAAGAAAGAAAAAAAGAAAGAAAGGGAAAAGAACTTCCATTTATAAGGTTGATGCAAAAGTAATTACAGTTTTGCCCTTACTTTCAATGACAAAAACCGCAATTACTCTTGCACCAACCTAATAATCCTAATATTTCCTCTCTCCTTCTCCTCACTTCTACTTCCCTAAGATTGCACAAACTGCCCCTACAACCCCACCCCTTTTACCTCAGGCTCTGTTTTCAGGGAATTTGTGTTAAGACAAATGGTAGCCACTTTTTAATTGGCAGTAAAAATTTTAGGTTACTGATCGTTTCAGGCTAGCTTCTCCACCCACCACATTTTTGGAGTTATTTTTCCCTTCTCAAGTGGTATAAATTCAAACTACTATGTTTAGTTAACAGTTGCCATTTTTTCCAGTCTTTGCATTCTATCTTTATTAAATTTAGCCAAATATAACATTTCTAGAATATGTTGATTATCACAGCATTCAACAGATAATATGAGAAATAATGTAAAATCTGTTATAAACATTGAAAATAATTCATATATGTCCACAATGGAGTAATTACACAATGGAGTAATATGCAGCTGTTAAAAGGAAGGAGATTTATATATAATGACATGGAGTGATGACTAAAATATATTGTTAAGTTAAAGCAAAATGCAGAACAATATTTGGTGGCAAAGAAATGAAGGGAAATAAAGTATAGTCAGGGCCAGGCATGGTGGCTCACAACTGTAATCTCAACATTCTGGGAGGCCAAGGTGGGAGGATTGCTTGAGCCCAGGAGTTGGAGACCAGTCTGGACAACATAGTGAGACCCCATCCCCAAAAATAAAAATAACAAATAAAAAAAGTGTAGTAGTAATCTTACCAATAGTAGCAATATTATTACTATTATTTTAAATCTATTATAGAGGAAAAAAGATTTCTCACCCATCTTTAGGTTCATGGATGACATCCATATACCAATAGACAGATTAACAAGAGAAAAGCACACAAATTTATTTAATGCAAGTTTACACAACACAGGAGCCTTCAGAAATGAAGACCCAAACAAACAGGAAAATCTGTATTTTTATGCTAAGCTTGATGAAGAAAAGTAGATAATTGTGAAGAAACGTGATTGGAGGACAAAAGGGTCTGATCTAATGGTAAGAAACTGGGGAGAACTTAGCAAGACCTGTTTATTATTCTTGGCATCTCCGTGTCTTCAGGGATAATGATATTCCTTTTTACAGGGTATAGGAAACTTATCTCTGGAGTTGAGGTCTTATGACCTACTTTAGAGGGAAGTCAGTTAGATTTTATGACCTGCTTTAAGGGAGAAGGGATGAGAGGAAGATGGGCAGATGAGAATGACTTTCCTGCTTCTGCTGTTTTCTCAAATACCAAGGTGCCATACTTGGGGGTAGCATATTCTGAACCCCATCATTATTATAGGCATATCTTAGGTTAAAACTGGTGAGTAATTATGCTAATGCCATTGGAAACCAAACTTTTCAGCGTGAGAGAAAATAGATGTAAATATCAAATCAAAGAAATCAAGTAAAAATTATGTGATCTTAAATTTGACTTGGAAATAAAAACTTATGGCTTTTATTTGTTTAAAAAAAGCTCTGTCAACCAAAAAGACCTAGAAGCAATGACAACTCAATAGCAATGAGCAGCCCTACTGCTCCAATTTTGGCCTCTTAACACCATTTTCCACTAAAAAGAAAGAGCTAAACATCCGTGGAGAAATGGTGGATTCCAGATTCCAGGTCTGGAGTATGAACTCGACAAATGAGCCTGGGATATCTTTCTTGCCAGAAAGCAAGGAAGTTATCAAGAAAGATGTCCTAGGCTCATCTTAAGCCAACTGGAGTCCTGTCAAAAGGATATGAAAGCTAACCTGAAAGGGACTCACATTGGTTGAAGACTGGGCAATTTGAGTAGCAAAAATAAGAATGACTGTAATGACACATGGAATGTA
This sequence comes from Theropithecus gelada, assembly GCF_003255815.1. Lineage (NCBI taxonomy): Eukaryota > Metazoa > Chordata > Mammalia > Primates > Cercopithecidae > Theropithecus > Theropithecus gelada. The sequence goes on along the minus strand of NC_037680.1, from coordinate 78,447,882 downwards.
TAAAATCTGTAACTTTACAGTAATTCTAAACAAAAGTGCCCACTTGAAGGTTTCTAGTTTACAAACTTATTACTCTGAATATTAATAAAGGAGAAAAATCAAGTATTTTTTGTATTTTGTATTTTCTACATAAATTATTTTTTCAAGATTATCAAAGACTTAATGAGGGGAAATTTCTTCCTTATGGGAGAATTCCAGCTAATAAATGCAAAAGAAGGAATAGAAATACAAACATCACTATCATGGAATCTCTAATGCAATGATCTAAGAAAGCAATCATTAATGGATGCTAAAATCATTAGGTGGAGGATTGATGAGGAACTTTGCAATGAAGGGGTCAGGCTGACACCATCTGAGCCCACTGATCAATCTTAGCTTCACTAAATTTGGGACATCCAGATATTATATGTCTCCTGTTATGATGGAACGGGACATACAGCACCACTTGTGATGTAACTAAAGAAAACAATTAAACCTGAATCTAATAAAGTTTCTAGCTCTAAAACCAAATTACAAGAAACACGGAGGACACAGAAATTAAATAATATCACAGGAATCAAATAGGCAAATCAGGAAGGACAAAAATCTCTAAGAGATTTCTCTAACAAATCTATGGCATTAAATAAGAAGAAAATGAAGAGAATTTGAAAGACTTAAGGGCCAGGCCCAGCGGCTCACACCTGTAATTCCAATACTTTGAGAGGTCGAAGTGGGACAATTGCTTGATCTAGGAGTTCAAGAACAGCCTGGGTAACATAGTGAGACCCCATCTCCACAAAAACTGAAAAAATTAGCCAGGTGTGGTGGCATGCACCTGTGGTCCTAGCAACTGGGAAGGCTGAGGTGGGAGGATTGCTTGAGTTCAGGAGGTCAAGGCTGCAATGAGCCGTGGTTGTGCCACAGCACTTCAGACTGGCTGACAGAGCAAGATGCTGTCTCTCAAAAACAAACAAACAAACAAACAAACAAACAAAAAAAACGATAACAAACAAATGCAATATATAGATATGGTTTGGCTCCTGATTTGAACAAATTAACTGTAAAATGACATTCCTGAAAGAAGTATTGAAATTCAAATATGGTATTAGATGGTTTTAAGAATTTATTTTTAATTTTGCATGATGATTATGTTTTAAAAAGAATCCTGCCATTAGAGATGCATACTAAAGTATTTATAGGTACAATGGCATAATTTCCAGGCTTCCTTTAAAATACTGCAGACATATATTCTGGGGATAGAAAATACAAAAGTGGTAAAAATATTGATCATCGTTTAAACTGAGTGATAACTATAGGGAGATTCATTTCTGTGTATCTGACTTCTAAATAAAAATGTAGAAAAACAACAGTGTTTTAAAAAACACATTTTATACAAAATCTATACATTTTGATAATGTATTTCTTTTTTTATATTCATGGCTACTTTCATCAAGGGTGGTGGAGGCTTTCAATGAAAGTACAGCAATCATTATCATCATCATAGCAACAGCTGCCATGTCAGTGCTTGCTCTGTGCCAGGCTCCATGCAGGCAGAGATTAATCCTTACAATGCCATGACAGTGAGGTAGCTACCATTATTAACCACATTTAATCATGGAGGGAACAGAGTTCAGGGAGTTTAAGTAACTTTCCCCCAAGGTTATTAAACTAGCAAATAGACTGGGCATGGTGGTTCACACCTGTAGTCCCAGCACTTTGGGATGCCAATGCGAGTGGATCACCCGAGGTCAGGAGTTTGAGACCAGCCTGACCAACATGGTAAAACCCCATCTCTGCTAAAAATACAAAAATTAGCCTAGCGTGGTGGCACGTGGCTGAAATCCTAGCTACTTGGGAGGTTGGGGCACAAGAATCACTTAAACCCGGGAGACGGTGGTTGCAGTGAGCCAAGATCTCGTCACTGCACTCCTGCCTGGGCAATAGAGCGAGACCCTATCTCAAAATAAGTAAATAATAAAATAAACTAGCAAATAGTAGAAAATATTTATAAAACTCCCCAAAGACTGTATACCAAATTTCACAAATTTTATTTAATGAGGAGACATTAATAACTTGTATTTGTAAAAGAGCATGAACTGTCTCTTAGTGTGCTCACATTTCTTACTAATTATAAGGCTGAACTTTAAATGAGTTGTTATATTTCGAATAAACCAGTAATAGATAAACTAAACCAGCAATAAGTGACTCTAGTTCATTAACCAGGAGGTATGTAACATTATCCTTTGTAAAAAGATGGTACGTCTTTTGGTAAAAAATAAAAGCAATAGATTACAATTCTTTTTATTTTTTATCAAAAGATGAGACAGAGTTTCACTCTTGTTGCCCAGGCTGGAGTGCAGTGGTGCGATCTCGGCTCACTGCAACCTCTACCTTCTGGGATCAAGTGATTCTCCTGCTTCAGCCTCCCAAGTAGCTAGAATTACAGGCATGTGCAACCACACCTGGCTAATTTTGTATTTTTAGTAGAGATGGAGTTTCACCATGTTGGCCAGGCTGGTCTCAAACTCCTGACCTCAGGTGATCCAACTGCCTTGGCCTCCCAGAGTGCTGGGATTACAGATGTGAGCCATCAGGCCCCGCCAATTCTTAAGTCACGCTTCTTCCTTCTTCCTGGAGTACCCTAACTTGAAACTGACATGCTGAGAGTGCTGTCTGCTGACAGTCAGCAGAACTGCAGGCACATGGTATCTCGGTCTCCTTTGTAGCCTTACACATACATATATCTGTTCCTTCTTTATATCATACTATTATTGCATAATAGTATACTATTTACAATGAAATTGATGTTGCAAATTCCAGTGTTATCTTCTATTTCCACTGTTTTTAATAAAGAGTAAGGTTCGAAACTGGTGAGTTATTGAGTTTTTACTGGCTTTAAAAGACCATTCCTGGGGTCCTGCGAATAATATGGTTAGGTTTCTAGCCTTAAATTCCATGATCCTTGCCTTGATACTAGATTCCTGCCTCTCATTCAGGCTTTCTCCACATCCTGGACTTCACTCCTGAAACAAGATTACTGGTTGTGGATCAAAATTCTTTTGACTACAAATGGAATGCTCAAGAATGCTGACTGATTCCATATGGGTAGGTCCACATTCTAAATCTACTGGAAAGCATTTGACGTGCCAAAAAAAAAAAGGACGTTGCACAGGCAGGTAAGGAAATCTCATTGTAAGGTGTTCTTGTGACAGAATGGCTTAGCTTGTGAAACAATGCAATTCCAGTAGCCCTTTCCTAATCCATGGTTCTGCTTTCCATGGTTTCAGTTACCCGTGGTCAACCACAGTTTGAAAATATTTAATGAAAAATTCCAGAAATAAACACCACATAAGTTTTAAATTGCACGCCATCCTGAGTAGTGTGATAAAAATCTCACACTAACCTGCCCAGGATGTGAGTCATCCCTTTGTCCAGCGTATTCACCCTGTATATTCTTCCCTCTTATTAGTTACTTTGTAGCCCTCTAGGTTATCAGATCAACCGTATCTCTGCACTTGTGTTCAATAACCTTATTTTACCTAATGGCCTCAAAGTGCAAGACTAGCGATGCTGATATATTGTTACAATTGTTCTATTTTGTTGTTAGTTTTTGTTATTAATCTCATATTGTCCCCAATATAAATTAAACTTTATCATAGGCATGTATGTACAGGAAAAAACACAATGTATATAGAGATTCGGTACTAGCTTTGATTTCAGGCATCCACTATAGGTCTTGGAACATATCCCTCGCCCCTCACAGATAAAGGGGGACTACTGTATACTGAACACCGTACCTAAAAAAGGACTCGTCATCTCAAACTGTAGGAATACTTGGGATAGTTGTAGAAGCAGGGAAAGTGGAAGACTTCTTACTTCCAGTCTAAACAAAAAAGAAAATTATGCTTCTACAGACTAGATACTTTCTGTTTTTCTTTGCATTTGTACGGTTGATTGGTTTCTTGAGTCTGAATGGACTATGGGAAAATTCCAGAAAGGACTTGAATTGATGATGTGATTCCCCTGAAATGGAGAACAACAACTTTATATTTAATTTTCCACTTTCAATATAACAGCATGAATTTTTAAAAGAATAACTCAACGTTCTTTTTATAAAGAACAGGTTGCAAATATAGCACAGTCAGGTCCCAGAGTGAGGCAACTTGTCATGAATTTAGTACAAGTCTTCTGGCTCTAGGAAGTGAAAATAATAAGAAGGCAAACACATGGTTTACTTACATTTACTCATAACCATTCTGTGGCAAAATTATTAAATAATTTGCCCAAACAAGAAAGAAGTGGTAGAACTAGGATTTGACCCAAGGTGGATCAGCTGCAGAGGCCATACTTTTAGCCTACTTGACCATTTTCCTCCTTCATACAATTTAAGAATGTAGAGATGATGAGTCATACCAGAGCTTTTATGCTTGTGCTTGCTTCTGCCTTCCTTCAGCAGGCATTATCACCGAATATGGCTACCATTTTGTATCTGTTCTAAACAAGCACTTTGCATACATTATCTTAGTTAATTCTGTGATGTAGATATTTATTCCCCCAATTTTGGATAAGAAAACTGCAAATTGTTCAAAGTTTTTTAGAGCATAGGTATCAGGGAGAATTTAAACTCACTGGTGCTGGGATCGATGGCTCACGCCTATAATTCCAGCACTTTGGGTGGAGGAGGTGGGCGGATCACCTGAGGTCAGGAGTTTGAGACCAGCCTGACCAACAGGGTGAAACCCCATCTCTACTAAAAATACAAAAATTAGCCAGATGTGGTTGTGCACACCTGTAATCCCAGCTACTTGGGAGGCTGAGGCAGGAGAGTCGCTTGAACCTGAGAGGCAGAGGTTGCAGTGAGCCAAGATTGCGCCATTGCACTCCAGCCTGGGTGACAAGAGCAAAACTGTCTTGAAAAAATAAAAATAAAAATAAAAATAAATAAACTCACTGGTATTGACGCTAGGGACTTAGCTGTGTCTCCACACAATGAGGACCCAGCTACTGTGAGTAAGCACCCTTTCCCCGACACAGTGGGTCTGACAGCTCAGTACATCATTCCTTGTATGTAGGATTTGCTTTTTGGTAGTCATGTGAAAAAAACTTCCTCTCTGACAGGAAACAATGCATTACTAAAACAGAGGCTGAGGTGAGCGTCCTCCACCTGCTGTCTTCAATTCCATGCCTCTCTCTCTAGCAGTCCCTCACAGTCAGTGTGCACACAGAACAATCAGTCAACTATAGAAGTGCCCAGCCTGTTGACTAAAGAATGATGATATCTTTGTACAATTTGTCATTGTTAATTCCTGTGAAGTACATTAAAACGCTCCCATTAACTTTTTTAATATTATCCTAAAGTTTCTTGCTCTGTCAGAATAAAGTGGTCTGGCCTGGAAACCCTCCTTTTTCATGAATTTCAGCACACTCCACAGTACTAAAAACAGTAATTTTAGAACTGTTTGAAAACGTCTTCTGCAAGTTATTACTTTAAAATATGCATATTTTGTGGATGTATAAATACAAATAAACGCAAGTTACAAAAACCTGATTTGTAAATTTCTGATATTCACAAATTGTGTGGGAGATCCTCTAAGACTCCCTCTCCCCATCTCAATCCCAGGGTGCCTGGACCCTTTCTGGCCTTCATTCCAGAAAGAAGACAGCCTTGTACCGACAGCACCACTCGGTGGCCAGGATGGAGAACTGTCCAAATCACCTTTTCTTCCCTGCCAACTTTTTTTTCAAGATGATGATGCCCTTCCAAACCCCAAACCTCTCCACCTACCCCAATTTTCCTTGGACTTTGCTACTCACAGCCAAGTGGTTCCACCTCAGGCACTCTTTCTCAAATGTACACACATCCTTTGTTAAAAAATCTTTTCTTCGCCCTACCCAGTTGCTTCATAAGATTTTCTCACTCCTCCAACTGCCTTTATCACATACATAAGCCTAACAGTTGCTAGGGCTGGACAAGCCAGACTTGGCCCCAAGGCTCTGAAATGTAGAGTGGCTAACCACATTTTTTTAATTTAAGTATTTTAAAGCTTTTTGGAAATTGATTAGGCCATTCACCCCTCAGAAATTCTGTCCTCCTCCCAGCTCCCAGCCCCTAGTATCCGGTTGGCTCCTGCCCATAGCAGAGTCTTCTGTAGCAGCCAGGGATGGAGGTGGAGATGCAAAGTAAGAAAAAAAAAATGGAAAGGAAAAAGGGAAGGGAGAGAGGGAGGGAAAGAGGAAGAAATAAAAGAAAGAATGGAGAAAAAGAAAAAGAAAGGGAATCTTTTTGCCTGGAGGACCCCTTATGCAGCTCCCTTCCTCACTGTTTCCCATGGGTGCTGGGACTGAAAGGAAGCATAAGGGGACCCCAAAACACTCAGTAGTTAAATGCATAAAAATAATGAATAATCTCACAATGCAATATTTCTAAAACAAACTTTAAAATTAAAATAGGCTGGGTGTGGTGGTTCACTCTTGTAATCCCAGCACTTTGGGAGGCTGAGGTGGGTGGACCACCTGAGGTCTGGAGTTCGAGACCAGGCTGGCAAACATGGTGAAAACCTGTCTCTACTAAAAAATACAAAAATTAGCTGGGCGCGGTGGTGGGCGCCTGTAGTCCCAGCTACTCGGGAGGCCGAGGCAGAAGGATTGTTTGAACCTGGGAGGTGAAGGTTGCAGTGAGCCAAGATCGCACCACTGCACTCCAACCTGGGCAACAGAGTGAGACTCAGTCTAAAAAAAAAAAAATTAATTAAAATAAAAATTAATGCACAAAAATCCATGATTAGCAAAATAATCAGTAGCAGAATTTTAAAAAGAGAATAGTGGTTTCCAATCAGTCCACAGGTCCCAGGTCACTGTGCTGACAGGAGGGCCCCCCATCCTCCTCTCTGCCCCAGCCCCCACAGTGTGGGTTTATGAGGGTTGATCTCTATGTGAGAACAGATTGACAACACAGGGCTTTATATGTAGGTGTTTCCCAAATTATAGGAATTGTATTAACTTTTTCTACTTGATTCAATATGTGGGAGGATATTTTGACATCCATAAGTATAAAGACACACATTGTTCCTTCTGCCTCGGGCTCCCATATGGCTGGGCAGGGTGCTGTTTCTGCTCACCAACCCCTTCTTCACTGTGCCCCATAACTCCACAGCTTCCGTGGATCTCTTGGTCCTGGTACCCTGAAACATGCTTTTCTTTAAGCACTGATATTCATGAAAAATGACTCACTTCATACCAAGGGATTTTTCTTCTTATTTTCTAAATTACAAAATACTGCAAAACCATTGCTTTCAGCTAAGAATGACGTCATAAATCAGTAATCGTAAGTCAGCCCAGGAACTAAACCATTATTAACCTCACTGTTTCTATGGGAAAACAACTCACTTGCAAACAAATATCTGAGGCATGATTTTTTGGTAGATAGGGGGACTAATGCTTTTTAAATAAAAACATACATAGACATGTATGTGTTGTGCATTGTAATATGAAAAAAGAAGCTCTTTAGCCCTAAACTACTGCTCTTAAATTTTAGAAAAAAAAAAAAGAAAGAAAGTTTAAAAAGAAAAAAACAAACCAGGGTGCTTGTAATGCCCAGATTGAGATCAGAATGCTAGGCCATGTCAACAGCACAGGCTTTGCCAACAACACTGAGACAAGAAAAGAATAAGACGGAGAAATATAACACCATTAGGCACACATTGCATAAAACTATTCAGATATAGAAGGACATTTTATTTAAATCTAGATATTTACTTTTAATTAAAATATTCTGGCTCCGATGTCTAATTATTTATGTCAATATAGGATTTATGAATGTGTCTCAACAAGTCTCAAACAGCATGTGCTTCCATTCTAAAAATAGCAAGCTAGCATCTGCTTACCTGCAGCTGGTGATCAGTCATTCAATCCACTAATTATTTTTTGGTATGAGATGAGTAGAAGCATTGCTATTTAAATCATTCCTCCAAATTACCGCATGTCATCAACAGGTCTTTGCTCATCATTTTGGGCTTTATCTTCTTGCATGAAGTTTAGCCACATAGTAAAATACTCCCAGATATCAATGAGGGGTAAGTGCCCCTTTTCTAAGGTCTCATCCACTTAGAATCACAGCATATATATTTTAAAAACAATAGTCTAAGTTGTTCGTAACTACCTTGTTTAACTTGAGAGACGAAATGTAATCTAATTCAGTAAGAATAAAAAATGTAACACGCACACACACGCAGACACACACACACACGCACACACATACACACAGTCTCTATTTTAATAGTTAAGTTGATTAAGGTACCCAGACTACAACTGTACTTTGAAAGCACAGAAGATCTTTTGGTGGTTTATTTTTTTAAATGCCTCTTTGACCATTTCTGATTAAACATCCTCAAAGGTCCCCTACTTACCTATGGAATTAAGTGTCAATTCCTCAGCTTGGCTTCTAACTACCTGACTCTATCGTGCCCTACCTACCTCTGTTCACAGGAGCCACACCAGTAGCTTCTCTTTCTAACCAATCTCCCTTGCTCATCTGACTGAACCTTCAAGTGTTTCTCATCTGACATGTTCCCCTTCCGTTGTGCCTAGCCCTCCTTCAAGTCCAGACTGAGGTGCCATCTCTGCTAAACCTTTCCTTGCTTCTTTGCCCTCCCCTCCCCAACACTGACTTCCCCCAAGGCGGAGCTCTGGGTCACTCACTGACTGATTTGTGCAATCCCTTTTTTTTTTTTTTTTTTTTTTTTTGAGATGGAGTCTCGCTCTGTCACCCAGGCTGGAGTGCAGTGGCACGATCTTGACTCACTGCAACCCCTGCCTCCCAGGTTCAAGTGATTCTCCTGCCTCAGCCTCCCAAGTATCTGGGATGACAGGAGTGCACCACCACACCTGGCTAATTTTTGTATTTTTAGTAAAGACAGGATTTCACCGTGTTGGCCAGGCTGGTCTTGAACTTCTGACCTCAGGTGATCCCCCCACTTTGGCCTCCCAAAGCGCTGGGATTACAGGCGTGAGTCACCGCACCCAATCCTGATTTGTTCTTTCTAATCCTTATTTTTATTGTTTTCCTCACAAGATGGTAAGCATACTATCAGGATATAAACTAGATCTTCTACCTCTTTTAGAGTCCTAAGAAACACTTGTCAAATTAAATAAGAGTACTTATATAAATGTGAATACACCTCTCCCACACACGCACATATACATACACACAGGATGGGCTCCTGGAACCAATGTTTACTTAGTATTCATTCTGATCCCCCTCTGAGGCATATCCCTGTTACCACCCTCCCATGAATCTTATCCTCAGTTTTTAATACTGGCCTTCGCTGACCCCATTATTTCATTTCTGTTATCCTCTATCATCCCTTTCTTAAACCTTACTTTTTATATTAGTCCTGAACTCTACTTAACACCTTAATTTGTCCGGGTGTGGTAGTTCACACCCGTAATCCCAGCCCTTTGGGTAGGCTGAGTTGGGAGGATCACTTGAGGTCAGGAGTTCAAGACTGGTGTGGGCAACATAGGGAGACCCTGTCTCTACAAAAAATCAAAAAATTATCTGGATATGGTGGTACCTGCCTGTGGTCCCAGCTACTCAGGAGGCTGAAGCAGGAGGATCACTTGAGCCCAGGAGGTCGAGGCTGCAGTGAGCCATGATGGTGCCACTGCACTCCAGCCTGTGTGACAGCATGAGACCCAATATCAAAAAAACAATAATCAATTTTCTGGGTGTAGTGGCAAGCAGCTGTAGTCCCAGCTACTCAGGAGGCTGAGGCAGGAGGATTGTTTGAGCCTGGGAGTTAGAGACTGCAGTGAGCCATGGTTGCCCCACTGTACTCCAGCCTGGGTGACAGAGTGAGACCCTGTCTCAAAAAATAAAAAATGAAATAAAAACACCTTGATTCATTAGGGGTTGAAGGAGGGAGAAAGCAGAGTATTTGGAGTTTGCAGACCTGGGTTTGAGTCCCTGTCTCACTTAGAATAGTTAAATTAACTTGGACAGGTCACTGGGCCTCAGTTTCTTCATCTTTATTTTAGGAATAATTATTCCTAGGATGGGGTTGTTTTGAGGATAAAATGCACACACAAAGAAGTTTGCAAATAGTACATTAAAATATATTATATTGCAACATTATAAAAATTAGTCCAAATATCATCACCTCCCAAAGGCTGCATCACATACCACTCCACACTTGTGGATCACTTTGGGGCAGAAAAGCCATTGCCTTCAGTCTTTTTGCCATTTGAGACCAGGAAGATCTTTGTCTTGTCTTGCATGACTTCTAAGGATAGGGAAGTGGGAGGAACTCTCTTCAATTCCTCCCAGCGGGCAGCCAATCAGAGGATGTGAACTATAACCAATGGCAACCGGGTAGGTGACAGAAAAGGCAAGTACTTATGTCTATCTCAATGAACTGCATTTCAACAAATTGTTAAATTGCTGAATCTCAATAAATGAATTCATTGAAAAGTCAGTAAAGTGCAAGGCACTGTGCTAGACTTGATAATTTAAAAATGAGTAAAATTGTCTGAGAGCTTAGACTACAATAAGAGAGACAGACAGGTTTGTAAATTAGTGTTATATATGCCATGATAAAAGAACTTATATTTATCAGTATATTTGATCCAGACTGTGCACTCACAGTATTGAGTCTATGACGATATATAGAGAGATATATTTGGATACCTTTTCTGTTTTCCTTTTAAGGTCAGATTCTGTCCAGTAGAAAATCTAGCTTTGCTGTCATACTATCTGTTGTCGTCGTTGTTTTTAAATGCTTGGGTTTATAGTATCTACGCTGTACCTTGACCCTATCCTCTCTAGATACCACCCCATGTTTTGACTCCACAGCAAACCTTGAAGGAGATGTCTTCGCTTCCTCACCTCCTATTCTGTCTTTAACTCACCCCAATAAAGTTTCTGTGTTTATTGCTCTAACAAACCTGCCTTTGCCAAGTCACCAGAAATTCCATGTTATTAAAATCCAAAGGCTACTTCTCAGATCTTACTTGTTTTACTCTTTGGTGGCATTTAGCACCATAATCGTGCCACCCTTTATGAAAGCCTCCTTGATTCTGTGAAGTGGACACTTCCTTGGTTTTCCTTCTGCCTCTCTGGGGATTCTTCTGCAACCATCTTTGCTGATGCCTCCTCCCCTGCTCAACTTCCTAATTTGAGTGGACCCAGTGTTCAGTCTGGGCCTTTTCAACACTTGCTTATCTGTACTTTGCTTCTAGATAACTTCATCTAGTCCCTTGACTTTGACTGGCACCTATCTATGAATAATTCTCAAATCTCTATCTCCAGCCCTGACTTCTCTCTACAACACTAACTGTCAATTTGACATTTCTGCTTGACTGCCTAAAAGGTATTCCAAAGTTTAATAATATGTCAAAAACAGATTTCTCGAACTGTGCAGAGATGGCTTCTCCTTAGTTTTCTCCAGTTCAGAAAATGGTATTCCCATCAATGAGTTACTCAGGAAAGTAAACCCAGGCAGCATACAAATAAAATCTCACATCTAATCCATTAGTAAATCATGTCAATTCTACTTCCAGAAAATAACTCAAATCTATCTAATTCTCTATTCATACAGCTGTCTCTCCCTAGTCCAAGCATCACCATCCCTCATCTGGCCTAATGCAAAACCTTCTACTAAGTCTCCCTGCTTCTGAAACCACCTTTGCAAAAATCATAACTGAGGAAATTATGACAGTGAAAGCGATCAGACCTAACCGACTCCATCTTGCTTCTAACCTTTGAACTGTCCTTGCTCATTCCTGGGTGAAGGCCGAACCAACTTTGGGAAGGAATTCAGTTCATGGTTCGACTCTGAAACAAAATTGATAATTACCCTTTCATGAAAAAGGGCCCCTTCTTGCCTGAGGACCAGCTTGCCTTTGCAAGACTAACAAATTAGTTATAAGACTAGAAATTAGGTTTAGGAGTCATGCAGCCTGTGGCTCCAAGAGTCTGAACCTCCCCACATTGCTCCTGGGGATAACGTTACTGTTATAAAACCTAAGATCAGTGCTTGGGATATTTTGCAGACCCTACACTGGATGGATCAGCTGACACCGCCTGGACCCATCATCTGGCTCAACCAGTTCTGCCATCTCACCCAGGAACAGAAGACAGTCAGAAAACCTCAAGTCGACCCCCTATGATTCCATCTCCAATCTTACCAGTCAGCACTCCCCACTTCCCAAGCCCGTACCTTCCACTTTGTCTTTAAAAGCTCCAATCCCCCGAGACCGATTTGAGTAATAATAAAACTCTGGTCTCCCGCACAGCCAGCTCTGTCTGAATTACTCTTTCTCCATTGTAATTTCCCTGTCTTGATAAATCGGCTCCGTTTAGGCAGCAGGCAAGGTGAAGCCACTGGGCGGTTACTTCCTTCCTAAATTTCCTATAATCTATTCAGTCTGAATGAATTTAAACAAATAATATTATTTTTATGAACTCCTAACTCTTAAGTAAACATCTTTTTAATATTCTGTGTAAGGAAATGGAAGTACATGTAAAGCACATGCTAGAATGAAGTCCAAAAAATACAAATCAGGTCAAGTCATTCCCCCACTTAAAACTTTCTGATGCATTTAGGATAAAATACAAAGTCATACCCTGGCCTACCAACCCCTACATGATCATTGCAACCCCATTTTGTGCCACTCTTCCCTGTCACTCCTTCTCTGCTAGCTATTTTTGGCCTTCTGTTTCTCAAATACAAATGATTTCTCCCTTCAGAGAACCCAGCAGGATCTTGGACTAGATGCTTTCCATCTTCACAATCTCTAAATAGAATGAGTGTCTCAGGGCTCAGGCTTCAGACTGCTTCTCTTTTCTATCAATGACTTCCAATATTATATCTCCAGCCCTGATAATTCTCCTCAACACCAGACTCCTATCCATTCAATGCCTAGTAGCCATGTAAAATATTGCCATTTTCTGAACATGAAAACCTAACACTTCCTTCCCATAGCCTCCACCATACTCTTTTTCCAGTCTTCCCTATCTCAGTAAATGATAGCCCCCCATTTTTTTTTTTTGTTACAGAGTTGAGTGCAAGGTTGCTCACTGCAACCTCCGCCTCCCAGGTTCAAGTGATTCTCCTGCCTCAGTCTCCCTAGTAACTGGGATTACAGGCAGATGCCATGACACCCAGCTAATTTTTGCATTTTCAGTGGAGACGGGGTTTCACCATGTTGGTCAGGCTGGTTTCAAACTCCTGACCTCAGGTGATCCTCCTGCCTCAGCCTCCCAAAGTGCTGGGATTACAGGTGTGAGCCACCGTGCCCAGCCAGCTCATCTTTACCAATTAAGGCCTTTACTCAGGCCTTAATTCTTCTTTCTTTCAAAGCTCATTTCTAATCAATGAGCAAATATGGCAGGCTCTACCTTCAAAATACATCCAGAACCAAACTGCTTTTTACCTTTCCTCCATTGCTGCTTGGGGCTAAGCCATCATAACCATCTGCAACTATTACCCTCTTACTGATTTTTCTGCTTCCACTCTTTCACTCCTACATTCTGTTCTCTACTCTCCACAAAGCAGAAGAATCATCCCTTGAAAAAGGGAAGCCAGATTACAAAACCCTCTGTGAAAAGGCCTCCAAGGGTTGCCTGTATCACTCAGATAAAACCCATAGTTCTTTTTCTGGTCCTATTACCAGATCATTATCCACTGGCTCTTATCTCTCACCTTCCCACTCTTTTCTCAGCTCTAGCAGCACCACCCTCTTTGCCTTTGCAGTTATGTCCACGTGGTTTATGTTCTCACTTCTTTACAAGTCTCTGTTCAGATGTCTTCTTAAAAGAGAGGCTTTCTCTGTCCCATTAATATAAAATTAGGCCTTTGCCTTCTATTTCCCTACCTTTCTTTGTTGCTCTCAATAATAACAACACACATAACACTTACTATGTACCAGGTACCATGCATAGCACTTTACGTATTATTGGGTCATTTAAACCTCACATCACTCCATAAAGTAGGTGACATTACTATCCGTTTTCTGGATGATGAAATTGAGGCACAGGGAGGTTAAACAAATTGTGTCACAAAGCTGGAGTTGAAATGTGAATGCAGGCTGTCTGGCTCAGCATGGGCCTTTAGCTACCGCACTATTTTGCCTCTTTATAGCACTGGTCATTACCATATTTTAGATTTGTTTATTATCTCCCACTCTTCCCACTTGTTTCAGTTATTGCTGCATAACCAACCACCCCAAAACTCGGTGGCTTAAAGCAACAACTTATTATTTCTCAGGAATTTAGGTCAGGAATTCAGGAAGTGCTTGACTAGGCTGTTCTTCTGCTTCACTTGGCATTGGCTGATGCCACTCATTCAGCTGCATTCAGAAGGTGACTGGGCCGGCCTGGAAGGTACGAGAAGGTTTTACTCATATGTCTGGTACCTCAATGTTTATCCATGTGACCTCTCTCTTTATATGGCTAATCAATCTGGAGTATACCATGGAAGCTGGCTTTTCAGAGAGAAACATGGAAGCTGCCAGTTCTCTTTAAGGCCTTGATTCAGAACTTCATTATTGCCACATTCTATTACTTAAAAAAATAAAAAATCTCAAGGCTAGCCTATATGTGCGGGGAGAGGACACAGGTTCCATCATTTGATGTCAGTAGTGATGTTTGTATGCATGGAGGGAGGAAGTGATGACTTCCATGTTGAGACTGTCTTCCACAGCACCAGAGTCTTTGTTCCATAAGAACAGGGACTCGTGTCAATTTTATTCATTATGATGTCTTTTCAGTGCCTAGAACAATGCCTGACACATAATAAGTATGTATTAAATATTTATTTTGTCTCTGAATTTAAGGGGCAGGTGAAAGAAGGACTCTGCAAAGGTAAAGGAAAGGTCTGAAGGAGTAGGGGGGAAACTCCTGCTATGACTCCTGGAAGGAGTGTGTCCCAGCAGTCAAGGAAGAAAAAAGTGAAAGGAAGATATGATTGAGAACTAGACCTTTAAAAAAAATGTTTAGGGATGGGTGCAGTGGCTCACACCTGTAATCCCACCATTTTGGGAGGCCGAGGTAGGCAGATCCCTTGAGATCAGGAGTTCGAGACCAGCCTGGGCCACATGTGAAACCCCATCTCTACCAAAAATACAAAAATTAGTCAGGTATGGTGGTGTGCACCTGTAATCCCAGTTACTTGGGAGGTTGAGGTGGGAGGATCACTTGACCCCAGAAAGTCAAGGCTGCAGTGAGCCAAGATGGTGCCACTGCACTTCAGCCTTGGTGATGGAGCGAGACCCTGCCTAAAATAAAATAAAGTTTAAAAGCTTTAAAAATAAGCAAAGAGCATACGATAAAAAATTTAAACAGCACAAAATGGTATAGAGAGAAAAGTGAATTTTTTTCTCCCTCTTGTTCCCGATTTCCCTCCCCAGTGGTAGCCACTCTTTAATGTATTCTTTCAGAGCTAATATATGCATATACTAGGATAAAAATATATGTTAAATCCATCTATTTGATGATAACTAAAATTAAAATCCTGAGCCCCCAATCAACTGAATGGACCCTCTTTTGGCCAAGGGTACCCCTGAGAAACCTTAAAAACTGAGTTCCTGGCATCAGCAGAGTCAGACATGCCTTGTTATAACCTCTCTCTTCTGTGGCTTAGACACAACTGACCAGCCGTTAAAATAGAGATCACAAAACTGATGGAACAGACTCTCTGTGGCAATAAGATACCAAATTACAAACAGGATCTAAGACCACGCCACAAAAGGGTTGTCATGCACCCCTGCACTTAAAGAATAACCTATGTTCTGGGCCAGGTAAAATGGCTCACACTTGTTTGGGAGACCAAGGTGGGAGGACTGTTTGAGTCCAGGGGTTTGAGACCAGTCTAGGCAACGGAGTGAGACCCTCTCTCTACAAAAGAAAAAGAAAAAGAAAAAGAAAAAAAATTAAATTACCTGAATGTGGTGGCATGCACCTATAGTCTCAGCTACTCAGGAGGCTGAGGTGGGAGGATTGCCTGAGCCCAGGAGATTGAGGCTGCAGTGAGCCATGTTCATGCCACTGCACTCCAGCCTGGGTGTCAGAGTAAGATCCTGTCTCAAAGATGAATGAATGAATGAATGAGCTATGTTCTAACTGCCTAAGGTTTCTTTTTTTTTTTTTTTTCCCTAGCAGTTAAACAAGTGCTGGCTTTGAGATAAGCAATATTAAAACAATTGCAGCTCATTTACCACCAGATGCTGACTACCTGAGCCTCTGTCCCACAAGCCATAACCACAGCTTTGATTGGACAAGAGACTGATTTCAGTAACTTTCTCCTGATAAGAGACCATCGACCATGGACTGGTTCTGGCTAGTTGACAGTGGCTGATCACTTGAGTGCCTTTGTATTCCTGCTTCACCTTCAACATTAAATGCATTACATAATTATAATTGCCCTCTATATCAAAATGATATTATAATTACGTAATGCAATTAGTGTTAAGTCTCTACCCCAAAGTGAACATGGGATGCATGTAACATGCATGCTATTCAATATACGTGTGTCAGGACCCCCCAAAGTGAATATTCAATCTGTTGAATGTGTATGTTTAGCCAACCCATTTAGCATAAAGCTCCTGCCTCAATCCTTCCTCCTCCAAAGTGCCTGCTAATAGTTTCTACTGTAGGCTATACTTCCAAGCCTGTCAGTATGGCCACCTTGCAGGTTTTAACTCTTTATAAGAAAATAAGTCTCAGCCGGGTACAGTGGCTAATGCCAGTAATCTCAGCACTTTGGGAGGCCGAGGTGGGCAGATCACGAGGTCAGGAGTTTGAGACCAGCCTGGCTAACATGGTGAAACCCCATCTCTACTAAAAATACAAACATTAGTTGGGTGTGATGGCATGTGCCTGTAATCCCAGCTAATCGGGAGGCTGAGGCAGAAGAATCACTTGAACCCGGGAGGCAGAGGTAGTAGTGAGCTGAGATTGAGCCACTGCACTCCAGCCTGGGTGATAGAGCAAGACTCTGTCTCAGAAAAAAAAGAAAAGAAATCTCTCTCCTTTCTAAATTTGAGATATACAAATTTAGAAAGGAGATTCTTCAGTTTACACTATCTTCCAGCCTACCTATCTCTCTCCTGAAAAGACATACATAATACACAATTGGTAGACTACTATGCACAGGACTTAGCATCTAGTTTTTTTCTCTTAATTCCTAATTTCCAGATCATTCCATATCAGTATATAGAGATGATCTTCTTTATTTTAGATTGTTGCATAGAATGCTTCCATTCTATGATAGCACCATTAGATTACAAAATGAGAAGATGACTGTTGATTTCAGTAGACTTAAGGAAAGGGTGAGGAAGACTGGGAAGTCAGAAAGTAGAAGTAGAAAATTAAATTGCAAAGGAAAGAAGGCAGAAAGTAAAAAAATTAAAGATGAGATAGGTAGCAGGTTTACACACTGTAAGTATATAGGAATAAGAAGAGAGGCAGAGGTTGAAAATACATGAAGGAGAAGGGATAAGTAATGGAAATGTAAATAAAAAATGAAATTCTCAGCTCCCCAACCAACTGAATAGATCTCCCTCCACCCTCTGTGGCCAAGGGGATCCTAAAGAAAACCTCAAAAACTAGTTAAGGCCATGATGGGAAGGCAGATTGGACATACCTCATTATACTCCCTCCCTTTGGAGTTTAGACCAGCATTAAACTGGTCTAAACCATTTTCATGAAATGAAAATAGAGATCGTAAGACTGACAAAACAGACTCCTGTAGCAATAAGATTATCCAACTCCAATCTGACTATGGTATAGCAGTACAAGACAGCGGACCCTGAAGAAAATAAAAATATTTTACCCCAAAATATATTTCTTTGACATATTTTGAAGTGACCCTGCAAAGCTGTCTCTTTTGGGGGGAATCTGCATTTTGTACAGAATCCCTTTCCTTTTTCAGGTTTTTTCCTGATCCAGGAGAGATTTAACCAAGAGTCTGACACATTTTAAGGTCCTATAACATATGCTACCTGGAAGCTTCATCTACATAACAAGAACCTTGGCTTCCACAATCCCCCTCATTTTAACTCAAACATTTCTTTCTGCTAACTTCAACTCTTTAGGAAAAGCTTAGCTTTTTCAACCAATCATAAAGTCTCTGAATCCACCTATGATCTGTGAGCACCGCCCCCGCCTTTTACATGCATTGATCTATGTCTTTGCCTATAACTTCTGTCTCTCTAAAATGTATAAAACTAAGCTGTAACCCAACCACCTTGGGCACATGTTCTCAGGACTTCTTGAGGCTGTGTCCCAGGCCATGGTTACTCATGTTTTGATCAGAGTATATTTAACCTCTTCAAATATTTTACAAAGCTTGTCTTTTTTCATCAACAGAATAAAGTCTTTCCTTTGGGTAGATTGGAAGGATACTGACTTCAGGTGGAGACATTAACCTTGAGAGGACAGAACACCTCTTCTAAGAAGAAAGGGAGAAGAAAAGGACTCCGTGAAAAGGAGCCAGGCTCGGTGGCTCGCCCTGTAATCCCAGTACCTTGGGAGGCCGAAGCGGGTGGATCACTTGAGATCAGGAGTTCGAGACCAGCCTGGCCAACATGGTGAAACCCCATCTCTACTACAAACACAAAAATTAGCCGGACGTAGTGGCGGGCACCTGTAATCCCAGCTACTCGGGAGGCTGAGGCAGGAGAATCGCTTGAACCTGGGAGGCGGAGGTTGCAGTGAGCCGAGATGGCGCCACTGCACTCCAGTCTGGGCGACAGATCGAGAGACTCCATCTAAACAAAACAAAACAAAACTAGTTGTAGGTAGGTTTTGTGGTAGTGGCTGGTGGAATTTGGGATTTAAGGAAATTCACTTCTGATGGTGAATTTCACCATCAGAAAAAAAAAAATCACTTTCCTCAGAGATGTAAGAAACAAAGTTTTTTATTTTTATTTTTACCAAAGCGGGTGAGTAGAGTTCAATAAGAGGTTAGAAGAGTGTGAGGGCTGGGAACAGTAGGGGAGGGGAATACGAGATAATCTGAGTAGCAATGTGTAAACGTGACTGTTTTAGGCTCAGCAATATTGCGTAGTCGTATGTGGAAGTCCCGACCGAAGTTGGACACTTTTGGTTCGCAGTGGTGCCAATTCTCAGGGGTGTGTGATTTTCTGCACCGATCCAGGAGTGAGCAATGCTGGGTGAACTGTTGCAGACTAACAGTTTTGCAGGTGGGCGAAGGATCAGGGAGGAAATAGACTTGAGGGTGTTGGTGAGTATGATACAGGAGTTTCAGAACCTTACTACACATCTGTCGTTGATGGTCTAAATATTTGCAGGTTTGCAGGTCCAGCGATGGCACAATGCCTAGCAGCAGAAGGTTTGCACCCACTGTGCGACGTGAGTGGTGGCTCTGGAAAATCATAAAATCATGGGAGGACTTGGGAGTGCAGGCTAGGTGGGGTGGGACTGTGGCTGCGACAAACAGTGTTATGAAACTGCGCGGGACAAGAAAACTGATTTTACTGATTGCATATTGGGGAGTCCTACGGGAATCATTGGAGAGGCAATTCATTTTCTCCTATCCCACCCCATCTTTTGGGGTTGCAACTAACCAGTAAGTTTACACATTGCGGATACAATGGCACAATGGGGCCGCGAGGCGATGACGTCATTCGCGGGGGCGGGAACAGCGACCACCGTTAGGGTACAGTCCATAAAGGCAGTTTGAAAATATTTCAGCCTTTTTACTTGAATACTTCCGGCCCTTGCAGTTTGAGGTGGTAACAAACGACTGCTGCTCCCAACCACTCTCACCACCGCCTGTTACCATGGAAGCGCTCGGGTAGCTAGGCTTGGACGACTCTATTCTACGTCATCGTCAAAGCACAGCCCAGGACTGATAGCTCCGCCCTAACCTAAGGGAGGGGCTGTGCTCCCAAGTACGTAGCCTGCAGTGCCTAACGCATTCTCAGTAATTTTGTCCCCCAACAGACGCCGTCGACAGTCTCCCAAGAGCAATTCCCAGGAGCTGGGATTCCAAGAGCCCCTCCGCGCCGGCGTTTACCTTCGCCAGTCGCCCTGCAGTCCCGCCCTGTTCGAAGGCCCCGCCCTCCATGAATCAGCTGATCCCGTGGATCCACGGGGTTGCCAGGATCGCGCCGGATGCAGAGCGCAGTGCTGCCGGTGGAGCTTCAGGTGAGCGAGCGCGGGTCCCGGGTTGGCTATTGGCTAAGGAGGGCTTATCGGCTGCGACCCCTTGTATGCGGAAGACCGGGGACAGAGAGCTAGGCAGAGGCTGTGGTCGAGGCCCGAGAGCTCGCTGCGGGGGCCTGCGGAGACGGCGCCCGCATCTTCCCGGCTCTGCGTGCGGTCGACTGTGCCTGCCGGTCCAGCAGCACCCGAGGCGGCCCCTGCCTCGGCCCCAGATTCTCCCACTTGCCACGGTCTCTCCCTCCCCAGACTGGGCTCCGCTGCAGTGGTCTCAGCCGCGTGAAATTCCTTCAGCCCCCCTCTTCCCGCCTCCACCCACGCTGCCTTCCAGCTATTCATTCATGAGAATTTGTTGAATGCCCACACTAGTCGCTGAGCTGATAAACTGCGGTCCGTGGCCGGGAACCCAGCTGATTGTCCCTGGCGGCCTTGCCACAGGGTGCAAATCGCGTTGAAGAGTGGACCAAGGGTTGCTTGAAAAGGCGGTTACGGAGAAAGAAAATGGCTTTGATAATAAGAATTAGTAGTTTAGGCAAGTCTTTGAGCGTATCAAGTGATTTATGAAGAGGAGAAGATAAGTTATTTTGAGAAGCGAAGCCAGGAAAATAACACAGGTCCTTGACGCTGGTGTTGGTCCTCGGGTAACAGGACTGCTTTGAAGACAGGCAACAGTAGACGGGTAGAATCGTACTATTGCTTAGGGCTTTGATTGTGGAAGAGGAAAAACACTCTTGTTGAAGTGGCATATCCGAGTACAGTGCTTTCTTTCTGGTTTAGGGTGGAGAAGGAACTGACTGCTGTACCCAAATGAAGATCTTTACTCAGTTACCCTTATATTTGGCTGTACGGAATAAAATTGTGTGATATGTTTATTCTGAGCAGGTACGAAACTTCAGCAAACCTATTAGTCCTACATTTTCCTCCCATTTATCATATGATTTGGAGTGACCGCTTGACCTTTGAGTTAATGAATAATTTAAAGCAGTGAAAAATTTGTTTTTGCAGTAAACTGCAGTGTTTTGACCTTAATAACATAAACATAGTGGTTAAGATTCTAGGCTTTGCATCTGAACATGCTCAGAGTCACATCCATTAACATCTTTGACTTTGGGCAAGTTATTTAATCTCTCTGCCTCAGTTCTCTTGTCTCTAAATTGGGGATAACAATGTTTTCCTGATGACAGTACCTTTACATGTAATGGTTCATGTATCATTTATTACAGTGCCTGTTTTATGGTAAGTATTCAATACATATTAGCTATTTTTATAATTAATTCCTCCCACTACATCATGATCCAAACTGACTCTTTTCCTAAGTGATGGGGAAGGGAACTGAATATTTTAAGGAAGTAGCTATAAAATATGATTTCAAGTTGTTCCGTAGTAATTTTGGTATTCCATAAGGACATTTTAATGTGAAAAAGATACTGACAGAATCCATACTTGGTTCGAGTTTATTAGCTTCTAAACTATGACCAGTATTGGCAGATTTAAAATTCATAATTATAGCAAGAAAACGTCAAAACTGTTTAACAGTGTTAAAATTTGAAAATGATCCAGAAAAATGAAATACCAAACAGGTAATTCTGGGAAAAAGAACAAAACTTGAGTGGCATTATGTGAGCCATTTATTTTTTAAATGTATACAATATAAACAGGAATCCCTTCTCTCCAAATTTCAGTTTTTCAGAATTTGGGCTGTCATTTGAAACACTTACTTTGGGCACTTTGACTGTTAAAGACAAAGGGTATGCTAAGAACTTCAATGAGTCTTGATGTAGTGTTTTTGTAATTAGGTGGTATCTCCTACCTTTTCATGAAAAATGTGGGTTTAAAGCAGTAGCTGCTGGGTCCATTCTAATCATAATCTAAAAAATGTGACTGACTTGTAAAAATCTACAATTATGTATTAATGTGAGACTAGGTAAAGTATGAGTTGAAAAACTAGGAAGAAAGGCAGAGTGGTGATTTTTAAGCTTGTGTAAAAGAAGGCCTGCTTTGGGTGCGTGAGGTACCTTTCTCACTCAGAGGCATGCTGTGAGGATATGTGACTTTTAAATCATTTAGCTCTTTTTATAACTTGGTGGAATTAAATCTACCACGTATTTCAAGTGTATTCGGGATATGAATTTTCCTGATAGAATTTTAACAGATTTTTGTCTCTTAACCCTTCATTGATGCCCAAACAATTTTGTTATCAGTAATAAGAAAGTACTCTGTTTTGTAGGGTGTCAGTCCTTAAGAAAATGTTAGTTAATCACCAATAAAATAGCAACAATTTCTGGCTTCTTTTTAGTATTGCATTTAATTTTCCTTTCCCTATCTCTTATTCCTCTGTATATGTGATGGTACTTTCTTTAGCTTATAGCTTGTGTCTTGATGTTTGCCTGCATGTAGCTGAACTGATTGATCCAGGTGGGTAGAGGGAAAAATATTTAAATTGGTGAGATAGTAGTTTTTGGAGCTATCGTATATTTCTTTTAAATTTGAAGAAAATTTACGGTTTTCTCAACACCTATGAGAAAAAGACTGGGGTTTGTTGGCAGAGGTTCGCTTAGCTGCTAATGAATTATGTCCAGAGAGAAGATCAGCTTTCGTCTCATTAATTCCACAAATTGATCATCTCATGTTTCCCTTAATTATCACATTTTAAATATTTTTCTTTTGAGTCATCACACAGTTCTTCAGTTCACATGGCCTCCCTGTTAGGAAGGGAGTGGTTTAGACCCAATAATAGCATTCGGGTGGGCTAACATTCACTCCAGGATTTTTTTTTTCTTCCACAGCCTAAATTTTTGTCGAGCCAAGATCTTAAGTAACTTGGGGCAATTGCCTTAGCAAACATGTAACAAGGATGATTATAGCAGCTCTTTAAAAGAGCAGTAAAGTAGAGCAATCCAACTGTAAAGATTAGTAGGGAAATGGATAAACTGGTTTATTCATGCAATTCAGTACTATCTTCTCATAAAAATGAATGAGCTAGATCTATACTTACCAACATATATACATCTCAAGTATGTAATACTAGATGAAAAAAGCAAAATGCTAAAGGATTTGTACAGTAAGATGCATTTATGTACACTTTAAAAGCAACATAATAGCATGCATTATTTATTGATATGTGTATATCTAATGAAAGTACATAAAAGTAAATATAAAAATGTGGGAATGGGATACATTAACTTTAGAAATAGTAACTAATTCTGAGTGGAGCTTCTTCACCTCTGTTACTTATTTTTTCTTGTATGTTAAAGAAAGAGTGGAAGCCAACATGAAAATATATTAATATGTGTTAAAACTGGATGATGAGTACATATATTTGTTATTTATTTTTACGGTTTTATGTATAGTTAAGATAGTTTGTGAAACTAGCACTTTAACATTTTTATTTATAATCAGGGCTGTTTCCCAATATGCTTGCTTTATTTTACTTTGTACCCTCAAATTAGGAGACTGTGGAAAAATAACTCTTCTCTCCCTGCAATAAGAAAGGAATGTGCCAGTGCAGCTCCACTGTGGAGAGCCTTTCTAAGGAGAGGAGACAGACCAATTATTTGGTCAGTTTTGCTTTGCTGTTTGTGCTCCTGGGAAAATGCTTTCTTCAGGACATGAAGCCTGCAGGGGCATTAACATTCTAGAGATGCCTGGGAAATGTAGGCATATACCAATCATGAACTCTGGAAGTATAGGGGAGCAAGTTGTATAATAAGGCCCTGAAAGGAATTTGGACATAGAGTGACTCAGATACAAAATTACTACAGATTTGTGTAGTATTAACATTAACACTTTACAAAGCTTAGCTTGGTTACATTTTACTACAATGTAGTTACCTTGAGTTTACACCTTGAGTGCAAGTATCCTAGTTATTGCTCAAAGAAAATAATTGTCTCTGTAGATACTACTAAGTAACCTGATGACAGTGTGTTAAATTGTTGACTAATGAATAAAACATTTAGTAGCTGATCCCTAATGTAACCTCAGTATCTAAACTTGTGAGTTAAACAATATTTTCATTTCTAATAAAGAATACCTGCTACTTTTACTTACTATTGAAGTAAGTGAAACTTGTATCACCAGAGTGATATTTTTTAGTGTGTATATTTCCTGTTTGGTTATGTGGCCCCTGAATGATCCTAAGCACCAAGTGTTATCAGTTAGTAAAAGAAGTCATCATACTTTGAACTGTAAATCTAATATTGCCTTTAAAAAATTGTGGCCATTTTAATAAGAGAGTAGTTGCAAATATTAAGAGAATAAGTAGTTTGTATCAGGACTTACCAGGACATTCACTGTACCATGTAATAGCAGGCACAAATAGTAGCAGTACCTGGGAATTTGAAATTCAGTTGTTAGTATTATAATATTCATCACAATGCATCATGGGATTATTATTTAATAATCCTGAAAAATGTGTTTAATAATATAGAGTGGGTACAAAAAAGAGCTAAGTGGGCATTGCTGGGAAATTATTGTACCATGTTTACACACTTTCACCCCCTCCACCGTGGATAATTTCCCGTTTAGAGGATCCTCATAACCAAGAGAGTGTAGTTTCAGTAAGTTTCAGCATGAAATTAGCAAGGCATTAAAAAAAGACTGTAAAATCTTCCTGTTTCTCATTGCACCAAAAGCTGTCTGTGTATAAGGAGAAAGGGAGAAAGGAACACTTCTCTGAGTTGTTTAACCCTTTTTAAAGTGACATGAGATAAAAGTAATTTCATTGTTAGGATATACCTTTAGCAAATTATATATGAGAGTTTCTATTAGGAGAAGACAGTTTTTTCTTTTGTATCTGATACTGAATTTTATTACAGGCACTAGAAATCTATAGCGTGGAAGTCTGTGGATTGGAACTGAAAATCAGGGGCTGTATCTTTCACTCAGGCACTCGCTTAAATGTAACCAGCTTGTTCAGAATGATTATTATGGGTACAAGAGTATACCAATGAATAAGTCGTAGTCTCTGACCTCCAGGAGCTTAAAATATATTTTGAATCAGTGACTTAGTGCATATCCTATTAGTAACAAAATTATAACTAATAAGTAGCTTTCTAGGCCAGTCTACTGAATATATCCAATGCCTTAATTTACTGAATTCCCTCACTCTGAGTCAAGATTTAAAGGCTCATTGGCTTCCCTACTGGTATCAGGCAATGCTTTCTGTGCAGCAGTTAAGGCTGAGAGGTGTGGGGTTCCAAGTGGCCTTCTTGGTGGTTGGTTGGCCAAGGCTTCAGTGCAAGGCGAGTTTTCCTCAACCTTCCACAGTGGTTGGTGAAGGCTTCAGTGGCAGGGTATCCAGGAAGTAGCAGTTGTTGTTGGTGTATAGATTATTTGTAAGTCAGGTGTTTGAGTCAAAGGTTACCATAATCCACTTGTAAATGTTGACCTAGCCTCTAAAAGCAAATTATTTATTAAGCATTTACCATGTGTAAAATACCAGACTCTGTTATTGTTTACTGCATTCAAAGTATAAACTCTGGTTTACTACATTGTAATAATATGTAACCAACTCAGATTTTAAAAAGGAGGTGTTAATGGCTATATGAAATTGATGGTAATTTTGTATCCAAATCTCTTGTCACTCTACTACATTGTAATAAAATGTACCCAACTCAGACTTTTAAAAGGAAGTGTTAATGGCTACATGAAATCTATGGTAATTTTGTATCCAAGTCACCGGTCACTCTATGTCTATATTCCGTTCAGGGCATTATGATACAGTTTACTCCCCTATTATTTTTATTGCCTTTCTATCTGAATGTCTTGTCATTCTAATCACTGATTGACATTACTCTTATAACTACAATTATTACTGTTGTTTTACTATTTTAAACCAGTATTTGAGACAGGAGAATAAGACTAGGAAGGCCCAGCTTTGCTAGTGTAAATTAGCTTTCTTATGCCTTAAGGTACTGTGTAACTCTATAGAGAGCCATTATTCTAGTGAGAAAGAGAACATATTAGTATGGAAATTTCTTAAGGGCAGAAACTCATGTATTTACAGATATTTATTGAGTACCTGTTATACGTCAGAACTAAGCTGCTGGGATGTACTAGAGAATACGATATTTGTCACTCTGCTCTCATGGAAATTTCAGACTAGCATAGTACCTGGAACATAGTAGATGAAAAAAAATGCATGTGGTTTCAGTGGTTGAAATTTAAGCATTTGAAAGTTATTATACTTATGACTCACAAATTTACCTTTCACCGATTTAAGCCAAAAAGACTATCCAGAAAATAGTTTAGTAGAGATGAATATGTAGGATCCTGCATGACTTAACTTTCTCTTTGCATTTGGGATAATAGACTCAACACATTTCTGTACCACATTTAAAATTTTTATTTATATCCTGCCTTGTTCCCAAAAGGATTTAAAGCAGCTTACAAAAATGTATAGCAGGGTGGGATAAAATAAAGAAACAGAATGAGTAGAGCCAGGAGGGAAATTAGACTATACAACATGCATACTGTGAAGTCCTCGTCATTTACAGGTACCATCATATGGAACCCTTATCCTCCCACCACAAAATTTATAATTCTGCTTATATCAGTACCTGTGATCTCGCTTCTTTCAAAAACGTAGACCTTTCTTCTTATGGAAAACAAACAAACAAACATCCCTCCACATGTATTCTGGATGGCATCCTCCTTCACATTGTCTAGGACTTTGGCTCTGCCCACTGTCCTCATCATCCTTCTATCCAGGATCACAGTCTTTGTCGTGCAGACATGTTCAGCTTCCTCTTGTCCCCCCAGCTAAAGAAAACCTTTCATTTTCACATTCCCCTCCAGCTGCCACTCCATTTCTTTGTTTGCCATTTCAACATTTTTCAAAAGGATCACCCATTGAAAATAAAGATATTTCCACATTGTCACCTCCCATTTATATTCAGCGTACTTCAATCTGGTTTTCAGTGCCCAAACAAACCACTGAGGTTGTGGCCATGCTCAGCAGTTACCTGTGTTGGCAAATCCAATGGACACTTTAGTTCTCTTACAAGACCCCAGCTGCCTTGACCTAATTGACGTCCTCCCTGAAGTGCTTTCCTTTGTTTTCATGTGCCCATAGCAGACCACTTCTCAATCTCAGTCCTCTTTGTCCAGTCCTCATCCTATCCAACTTCCAGGCGCAGGAGCTCCTTAAAGCTTGACCCTGTGCTTTCCTTTGTCTTTCCATATACCCCAATGGCATTATCCATTGTCTTGTTTATAAACATTATCCATACGCCCTCCCAAGTTTAGCAGCAGCTGAGATTTTTCTCTTGAATTCCGTGCTCATATATTCTAACTGCTTACTTGATATGTACTCTTGGGTTTCTCACAGACATCTTGAACTTAAAAATAAATTTTATCCTACCAGAATCTTATCTTGGCTTCAGAGTCCCATCTCCCTCACTCTTGCCCATTTCAGGAAATGGAGCCACCAACACACAGCTGTTTGAGGCAGAACCAGAGAACATTTCTGATACCTCCTTCTCCTTGATCCCCCAACGTTGTCTAATCACCGAGTACTAGTTGCTCTGCCTCCAGAGCATCTCTCATTTATTCACCTCTTCTTCACCAAATTAGCAGTATTGTATGAAACTTAAGAATCCAGGCTTCCTTCCTCCATTGAAAAGATGAGTCGACTGAGTATTTGCAGGCTGGATATTCCTTGCAAAAAATCATTTTGGTGCTCCATGAGTGTTCACCATAAAATTGGCTTAAAACTTTTGAAACAAATGTAAATCATCGTCATTAAAATAGATCATTGGCCAGTCGCATTGGCTCACACCTGTAATCCCACCACTTTGGGAGGCTAAGGTGGGCAGATCACAAGGTCAGGAGTTCAAGACCATCTGGGCAACATAGTGAAACCCCGTCTCTACTAAAAATACAAAAAATTATCCAAGTGTGGTGGTGTGCGCCACCAGCTACTCGGGAGACTGAGGCAGGAGAATCATGTGAACCCCGGAGGCGAAGATTGCAGTGAGCTGAGATCGCGCCATTGCACTCCAGCCTGGGCGACAGTGCAAGACTGTCTCAAAAATGAAGAAGAAACAAAAAAAACAAAACAAAAAAAGCATGAAAGCATCAGTGGACTGTCCCACTGGAAGCAATGCAACTCTCCAGTGTACTCTCTAAAATGAAATAAATGTTCAAAGTACATAAAAGAAACCAAGTTAAGTTTAAAATAGTTAATAAATGTTCAAAGTACATAAAAGAAACCAAGTTAAGTATAAAATAGTTAAAAGTTTTGAGACTTCTACTAAAAAATGATAGTAGTTGTTTTTGAATATAGATTCCTGGTCCTTTATTCAAAACCCTTGGGGCAAGATGCATTTTGGAATTCAGATTTACATTTTGTTCTTTAGAATAAGATGCATAAGCCATATATTATATAACACTTCCTATAGGATCTGTAGTGCTGCCTTTTTATATTCATATTGATATTTCTACAACACAATGTATGAATATTCACACTAAAGGGATAAAAGTGATAAATAACCTCGTATTAGTTCAGGTCAGATTTTGCTGTGAGATGAATTCAGGTCAGATTAGGTTTTGCCACCAAAGGCATTATTGAAAAAACTTAATTTTCAGAGCTGTAGATTTCTGGTTAAGGTATTGTAGACCTGTAGATGGTTGTAGCTCATCTTTCTAACAATAGTTGGGACATCTAGACTAGATTTTTGTTGTTGTTGTTGTTGTTAAGGGCACTTCCAGGACATGGTGTTAAAATGATATCCTTGGCTTATACAAGACAACTTATTTCTCTGTTAGATGTAACAGAAGGGTGTGTATCCAGTGGAGTCTAAAAGTGGCACCAGTTTATTAAGAAGCCAGGTTTGCGCTTTGTTTAAAGGGCCACCTGGGGTTTAATTACTTTACATATCACTGTGAAGGAGATGATAATTTGAAGGATAGAGTGGTATACTTTAAAGTGGATCTAGCTGTGTCCTGTGGCTCAGAAGGCTGATGTCTGGTTTGCTCATTTTATGGAGATGCCATTTATCTGTAGGGAAGCCACGCAAGGTAAGAGAGGGTCCCACAGTAAATGCTGTTTATGCAGCATCACATGGCTTCTTTATCAGAGCTGGTTAACAGGTCTATGCCGGAAAGTTACTGTAACAGAAGAAAAGCAGCAGAGTATAAGGATCTTGCCCCTCTTAAAGAATGTAAAGACCTTAAAGCTCCTCTGGAAGAAATATCCCCAGAGGAAGTCTTATGATTAGGCAATTTTATAAAAACTTAAAATGTTAAAGCAATGAAACAACATACAGAAATTTGAATGCTATTTGACTGGTTGAGGTGAGTCTTAATAGATTTCCTGGAGAGACAATCATAAAAATATTAGAAAGACAAAAGTTTTTCATTTACTTTCTTTTCCTGGATGGATACATAATTGAGAAAGAATGTTAGATTAAATAGAGTTGGTAAATACCACCCTTACTTAAGTATGTGAGGATAAAACTTTAATAACATAAGCTCCCTACATTTAGTTGCAATATTCCTTTTTAGTTATGTTTCCTCAGCAATCAGTTTTCTTTTCTTCATTGCCCTGTTTGAGTTTCAGGCAGACATATCTTGTTGGAAGATGTCAAACATATTAAACACCATTAAAACAAAATGAGATAGGGGCTGGGCATGGTGGCTTAAGGTGGCTCATGCCTATAATCGCAGCACTTTGGGAGGCCAAGGCAGGTGGATCACCTGAGGTCAGGAGTTCAAGACCAGCGTGGCCAACATGGTGAAATTCTGTCTCTACTAAAAATATAAAAATTAGCCGGGTGTAATGGCAGGTGCCTGTAATCCCAGCTACTCGGGAGGCTGTGGCAGGAGAATTGCTTGAACCTGGGAGGTGGAGGTTGCAGTGAGCTGAGAGCGCGCCATTGCACTCCAGCCTGGGCGACAAGAGCAAAACTCCGTCTTATTTTTAAAAAAAAAAAGAGAGAGAGAGAGATCTGTAAATACTGATACAAAAAGATGTCTATGAAATAGTATGTTAGTTTTCTACTGCAGCTGCAACAAATTGTTGCGAACTTAGTGGCTTAAAATAACACAAATATATTACCTTCAAGTTCTGTAGGCTGAACGTCTGACACAGGTCTTGTAGCCTAAAGTCAAGGTGTCTGCATGGCTGCTTTTTTCTGGACACTCTAGGAAAGAATCATTTTCCTTGCCTTTTCAGCTGCTACCTGTCACCGCATTCCTTGGCTCATGGCTGCCTTCTCCCATGTTCAGTCAGCAGTGTAGCATCGCCTCTGACCCTGCCTCCATCATCATGTCTCTTTGATTCTCCTCCTGCCTCCCTCTTGCAGTTTTAAGGATGTTTATGGTTACATTGGGTCCACCTGGATAACCAGGATAATCTTTCTATCTGAAGGAGAGTTGATTAGTATCATGCAAGCTAACAGAGTCACAAGTTCTGGGCATTAGGACCTGGACACCTTTGGAGACCATTATTTGGCCTGCCCTATATGTAAGTAAGAAAAGAAAGTTGTAAAAACAGTTTGTAGAGTTTTAATTCCATTTAGGTTAAAAAAATGAGTGGTGGTGATAAATAATATTGAGTAAGGTATAACCAACTTTAAGAAAACTGTACTAAAAAAATCTGGCACTAAGAGAGAATAAAGGTTGACTTGATTCATTTTATCAAAAAATTCTCGACATTTTTGATTGTTAGTCAGTAGGACAAAATTCCGTTTACATATAGTGTGCCAGTTGTGTGAAGTAAGGTGTGCTTGTGTGCTTCCACATCCTCGTAGAATAATTCTCTGGCTTCCGCTGCATATTGTTGAAATTTAATCAAGGGCATAGTAACTCCATGATCTGTGATAGATAAGCACAGATTAGATCTGGTGGCAGAATTTCTCTGTACACCATGAACTGTGCATTTTACAAAAGGCTAATTACTATCATGGACAAAGCATAGTAGCACTTAATTGTATTTATTAAATGAATAGCATTTATTAAATTTATTCAGATATATCTCTTGTTAACATAGTATCTGTCTTCCAACTTTGAATGATTCATAATCTTTCTAAAATAAGCATTAGGTAGAAAGTAATTTTCTTCAGATGTACAGATGGGAAATGGTAAGAATTCACAGGCAACCTGGAGGAAACAGATGGACCGTAGATCACTCCTGCCAGTATGGGCTGTTGCCAGAACACAGTGACCATTCCATATCCTTTTGCAGAAAAACCACAAATTTGGCCCCAATATTTTTATAGTTTACACAAATAAGACCTAAGTGCTTTTGTTTTCATGTGTTTTGTTACCCTTACAAATGTGGTTTTTTGAGTTGAAATGCACTCAGCATTTCTGTTTATTTTTCTATCTCTTATTTTATTAAATATTGAGTTTCTAAACTGATGGGTTATGATATTTGTAACCATAATTCTCATGTAGCTATTTTCTATTAAAGGTGGATTTTAAAACAGCTGATTTAAAGTTCAGACTTCTTTCTTTCAACCGTTTGAGTTACGAGGCATGTTGGTCTGAATTGAAGGTGATTTGGGGAAAATATTCCTCCTTCCAATAAGTGGAAAACTTCCTATTTTAATGACATAATTTTTTGTGCATTACTGAAAAGTATAAATTAAAACTACTTGAATCAGATACATTACTGAAGAGATTTTAGAAAATCTGAGTTAATTGGTATTTAAGTCTTCATGCTTTCCAGATACAGCATTTAAAAAGTAACCTTAATGTGTATGTACTTTTTGTACTTAACGTATTGATTTTCAGATTGAACTTTTTTCTTTATAATAAAAAACAAAATCTATTGCCTGAAAGAGTACAGCTTAATTGTGGGTAGTCTTTTCCTTTGACATTACATTTGACAGTCAACGGGCATTTTTATAAGCTTAGTGGGCAGGCTCAGCCTATGTTTGACTTTGGCAGGCAAGATATGAAATAGTTTAAATAGTTTTACTGCATATTTATTTCCTAGTGAATGTGCACTTGTTAGAGGGCTGTTGTTTTTTTTTTTTTTTTTAAATGTCTGAAGGGGTAAAATACTCTTTTACTGCTCTTTTCCTTACTTGTATTCTACTGTTTAGATCTTGATAGACTTTCTGTAAAGAAGGAATGATTTGGTGATGGAGTGTTCCCACTGACCGATGGACTCAAAGAAGAGAAGGTAAAACCATTTCTTCCTTTTCTCTTATCCTCCTAGGAAAACATAGCAAACAGCTTCACATATGTGTAGCTTCTCTTCGTTTTAATTTTCTTATTGATGGTTGTTAAGTGGGAATAGTGACATTTGTAGTTAGTTGATTGGTAAAGATAAAACAAATTTTAAAGAAGGCTAGTTAGTTGTAAGCTTTGTAAGAAGCACTAAATGTCTTCATTTAATCATTTTAAAGTGCTTGTAGCCATTTTTCCCTCACAAATAATTTCAGGTTTTTAGAAGTAGCCTTGCTAATCTTAATCATCTTCCATCCTTAAAGAACTAGTTATGGAAGATATCTAAAAGGAAGGTTAAATGTGTAGTGTTCCTCCTATAGAACCATGGTTATGTCCAGTTATCATTTAAGGGAATATTACATAGCAAACGTAGAGAAATTCCTAGCTATTCAGAAGAGTTTCTGTGCCTCATTAAAATTTTGGCATCAGTGTTCTAGAAAAAAGAAACTGAAAAAATGTATTACCAGTGGTGGCACATATCTTAACACAGCCTTTTCTTAGAAGAGGGCAGTTAGGATATGGTCATTACTGTGCAGCTGTGTGTTTTGTATTCTTTAAACCAAAATCATCAGATGTGTAGGATTCTTTAGCTAGAACTTGAACAAAGCATGAAGGATTTTACTGATATCTATTACAAACTTGATTCCTAAAAGTTTAAATAGCAATTCTACACTTAAACTCAACATAAAGTGAAATGAATTCCTGTATCTCATATTGTTCTCATCAAGTACTTTTTACTTACTATAAAATTTTATGATAAGACTTCAACTTGGGCATGTTGTAGCTTTGATATCTAAACAAGGAGTGAATATATTGAGAAGTTAGAATCTTGGAATTTTATGCTACCAAATGCTAAAACTTCTAAAAATAGCCCAAGTTTTGTTTGCTTCTTAGATGGAGAAAAGTAATTTGTGGGTTTAGAGTGTCCTTCAGTCTTTTTTTTTTTTTTTTTTTTTTGAGACGGAGTCTCGCTCTGTCATCCAGGCTGGAGTGCAGTGGCACAATCTTGGCTCACTGCAGCCTCCGCCTCCCGGGTTCAAGCGCTTCTCCTGCCTTAGCCTCCTGAGTAGCTGGGACTATAGGCACATGCCACCATGCCCGGCTAATTTTTTTTAATTTTATTTTTACTAGAGATGGGGTTTCACCGTAGTAGCCAGGCTGGTCTTGAGCTCCTGACCTTGTGATCTGCCTGCCTCGGCCTCCCAAAGTGCTGGATTACAGGCGTGAGTGACCATGTCCCACATCCTTTAGTCTTTTACATAAATAGTTGTTTTACTTTGGCTCCTATGAGCATAACCAAAGCATAAAATAGGTGCTAATTCAGCTATCTGACCCAGTCATCCATGTGCTAGTAAAAGGTACAATCATGAAAAGTATTAAGAACAAAGGATACCGTTCTGAATTGTAGAAACAATTAAGCTATGTTTCTTGATGTTTGTAGCTCAACAGAGGCAGAAGGATCCAAAGAAAGAGGCCTGGTCCATATCTGGCAGGCAGGATCCTTTCCCATAACACCAGAGAGATTGCCAGGCTGGGGAGGAAAGACTGTTTTGCAGG
Organism: Theropithecus gelada; assembly: GCF_003255815.1. Lineage (NCBI taxonomy): Eukaryota > Metazoa > Chordata > Mammalia > Primates > Cercopithecidae > Theropithecus > Theropithecus gelada. Next base: position 78,413,987 of record NC_037680.1, on the reverse strand, counting down.
CAGCCCTCGGAGTGAAACATGGAGTTCTTCTGACTGAAGGTAATGAAGAGAATGGCTTAACAAATACGAACTGCAATGCTAACAAATGCCTGAATGTGGAAAGTCAGGTATGGGAATAATTGGATACTAGGGGTTCTTTTTTTTATTTTTTTGAAACGGAGTTTTGCTCTTGTCGCCCAGGCTGGAGTACAATGGTGTGATCTCGGCTCACCACAACCTCTGCCTCCCAGGTTCAAGCGATTATCCTGCCTCAGCCTCCCAAGTAGCTGGGGTTACACGGGCCCACCACCACACCTACCTAATTTTTTTTTTTTTTTTTTTGAGACGGAGTCTCGTTCTGTCACCCAGGCTGGAGTGCAGTGGCACAATCTTGGCTCACTGCAAGGTCTGCCTCCCAGGTTCACGCTATTCTCCTGCCTCAGCCTCCCAAGTAGCTGGGACTGCAGGCGCCTGCCACCACACCTGACTAATTTTTTTTTTTTTGTATTTTTAGTGGCGATGGGGTTTCACCATGTTGGCCAGGCTGGTCTTGAACTCCTGACCTCAGGTGATCCACCTGCCTCGACCTCCGAAAGTTCTGGAATTACAGGGATGAACCACCGCGCCTGGCCTAGGGTTTCTTAATGAACTGTTTCTGTTTTCAAGATATATTCTTACTCCCTTATCAGAAATCAGATTAGTTTTTAAATTTAAAATATACCGTTAACTAGAATAAACGGGAGAACTATAGTTTTAAATTTTTATAGTAATAAATAAATGAAAAATTAACTTTTAAAAGGTCACCTATTCAGAGACTCTTTTGCTATAACTTTTGTTCATTAAGTCTATCAGAATAAGAATGCTAATAATAGCTAATGTTTCTTAAGCAGTTGTGTGCCAGATACTATACTAAGCCCTTTCCATGTGTTATCTCACTGAATCTGCACTACTACCTTGTGAGGTAGCTTCTATTATTATTCACAGATAAGGAAACTGAAAGTCAGGAAGATTACATTTTGCCAAGCACACACAGCTATTGAAGTGTCAGAGTTAGGACTGGAGCTCAGTCTGATTTCAAAGCCGGCTTTTAAAGCCACTTGGCTGAACTTTCGCAGTATAATTTTTTTTTCCAGACATAAATAGCAATTCACAAGACATTATAAAATCTATGAGTCTATTACAGAAACGTGCTATAATTTTAGAGTTACCTTTAATCTTAATGGCGCTTTATCAACTCAATCTTGGCAGATTTGATTTGGGCACCGATTGCCATCTACTTCACTAATTTATACATTTCTGCTGTGCAAGCATTTATTGAGATATTAAATAATGATTTGGTATTTTCTTTCTAGGAACTAAAGGAAGACAAATTCTAGGAAACAAGGATTAAGTCTGGTCCTGGTGGTTGTATGGGATAAACATGGATTTCTTTTTAGTCTCTCTTATATCAGTTTTATTATAATGTTATTATATGATTCAGGACTTTAAAAACAATCTTACTTTAAAAATGTGAACTAGATTCAATACCTGTCCTGTGAAATTTAAAATATGTAGTTCTCAAGCAAATATAAGTGGAATTCTATTGTTTTCAGTAATATATTTGGAATATTTTCATTAAGATAGTGAAACCGGCTGGGCACAATTGCCCACACCTGTAATCCCGACACTTTGAGAGGCCAAGGCAGAAGGATCCCTTGAGCCCAGGGGTTCAAGATCAGCCTGGGCAACACAGGGAGACTGTGTCTCTACAGGAAATATTTTAAAAATAAGCCAGGCATGGAGGCACACACCTGTAGTTCCAGATACTTCAGAATCTGAGGCAGGAGGATAGCTTTGAGTCTGGGAGACCAAAGCTGCATGCAGTGAACTGTGATTATGCCACTGCACTCTAGCCTAGGTGACAAAGTAAGATCCTGTCTCAAAAAAAAAAAGTTATTCAACTATAAACATGGTATCTTTAGAATCATACCTTCAAGGCTAGGACAACTGAAGGAAAACTTTTCAAAAATATTTACATAGCCTATCATTGTTTATGTTTAAGCAGTGTCCTGGTATTAAGTGTCACAGTTACCAAAAAAAACATCTAATACAAGTGTGTGTTTGAAATTGCATACAGATCTCCAGTGCTATCTTTTTCAGCTGAGGAAATGGTTGAGTGCTAGAAATTTTCAAGGTTCTTCATCTCTGTTAAATATGACCATTAGCTCATAATTCAATGAAGATACTTCATTGATTCACTTTTTTTTTTTTTTTTGAGACGGAGTCTTGCTCTGTTGCCCTGGCTGCAGTGCGGTGGCACAATCTCGGCTCACTGCAACCTCTGCCTCCCAGGTTTAAGTGATTCTTCTGCCTCAGCCTCCTGAGTAGCTGGGGCTACAGGCGAGCGCCAGCACGCCCGGCTAATTTTTTTTTTTTTTTTTGAGACGGAGTCTCGCTCTGTCACCCAGGCTGGACTGCAGTGGCCGGATCTCAGCTCACTGCAAGCTCCGCCTCCCGGGTTCACGCCATTCTCCGGCCTCAGCCTCCCGAGTAGCTGGGACTACAGGCGCCCGCCACCTCGCCCGGCTAGTTTTTTTGTATTTCTTAATAGAGACGGGGTTTCACCGTGTTAGCCAGGATGGTCTCGATCTCCTGACCTCGTGATCCGCCCGTCTCGGCCTCCCAAAGTGCTGGGGTTACAGGCTTGAGCCACCGCGCCCGGCCCAGGCTAATTTTTTTTTGTATTTTTAGTAGAGATGGGGTTTCACCATATTGACCAGGCTGGTCTGAAACTCCTGACCTTGTGATTCGCCTGCCTCGGCCTCCCAAAGTGCTGGGATTACAGGCATGAGCCACCGCGCCTGGCCTGTTTCACTATTTTTTATATGCTCCAGTTTTTGATTTTTGTTTTTTTTAAGGAGGGGAATCTGAATATCCGTTTGTTTGCAGTATTGCTCGTTCTAGTGGAATAATGTTAATTGAAAGACTTGGTGAGCTTTTTCAAGTATATTGTTGTATTAGGAAACAAAGTTTAAAAGAACTTAACCAGTGAGCTTATTTTCTCATCTTGATCCAGACTCTACATTTCCTAATAAATGCACATATCTTCCCTCTAGCCACTATTGAGTCCTTACTTATATAGATGTGATGAGTTAACTTGAGTGTATACGTGACCATGTATAATAGGTCAAAGATAAAGTTTGCATGTTTTCATCATCAACTCAATTGCTGCCTTATGAGAAAAAAAAATGCTTATTTCTTCATTAATTAAAAAAAATCGTAACTCTCTGGTCATATGGAAAAGAAAGGATAGTGGGCGTGGTTCAGTATTTTTCAAAACCCATAGCCAAGTCTTTGTTTCACTGAATTTTTAGCCAGCATAGATTATGTGCACCTGCTCCCAAATTCCCACAATACTACAGTAAAATTAAGACTTGGTAGCATACCTGGATATACATAAGTTATTTATATACCCAACTCACTGGTGTCTTCATTAATTCTAAAGCTAGCTGGTTATTCTGCTGACAGGTTCATTTGCTTTTTTGCTTTGTTCTGTTATGATTTGCTTTTTATTTTAAATATTTTTTAGGCTTAATTCACTTTATTTTTCTTGTATAAAAACCCTGTGTTGTAGCCACAGCTGGAGCCTGGGTCCTCTGCCCAGAGACTCTGGTGTGGGTCTTGACAAGGTGGCCAGTGAATTCCTGAGAGGCAGACTTGGTGAATACAGTCTCCTTCTAGAGGTTGGGGGCCAGTTAGCTGTAGGTCTTGGAGATGGCATCATAGGTGGGCTTGGTGAAGTTGGCCAGGGTGGCAGTGCAGACCCTGGCTGAGGAGTAGCAGTCATTGATACTGGCCATCATCAGCAGCTTCTTGGGCACCAGGGCTAGGAGGATGCCAGTGCCTCTGGGTGCAGGGATGAGGCGTACCAGCACAGAACCACAGCAGCCTGTCACCTTGTAAGGGTGCTTGCTGATCTTGTTCCCCCAGTAGCATCTGTGCACAGGGACAGTGGAGAGCTTGGCCAGGATGATAGTCCCTTGGATGGCAGTGGCCACCTCCTTGGAGCAAGTGGCCATTGTAGTCCCCAGTGGCAACAAACACCTGGAACCTGGTGTGTTGGCCGGTGCATGTCTGCTTCTGCACCGGCGTAACCTTCAAAACCTCATCCTTGAGAGAGGTCCCCAGGAAAAAGTCAATGATCTCAGACTCCTTGATGGGCAGGGAGAAGAGATAGATTTCCACCAGGGACTTGATCTTCATGTCCTTGACCAGGCAGCGCAGCTTAGTGATGGGTGTCCATTCCTTATCCTCGGCCTTGCCTCTTTGAGCTCTGTGGCCCTGACCCTGGCCCCAGATGCTGCTGCCCAAGCCTCCAAGGAAGTCGCTGTGGTTCCCCATCCCAGGTTCCCTGAGGCCTCCAGGCCCTCCCGCTGCACTGGCATCATCTGCCATTTGATGTTTTTTTGGAGAAGAAGCTGATTTGCTTTTTAAACAAATCTCACCTCAGAAAGACTAGCTAGTATCTAGTACAAAAAGTCCAGGGTGAGCATCCCACATTAAAAAATCTGACATCTAAAATGATCCAAAATCCAGAACTTTCTGAGCACTGATGTGATGATGCTCAAAGGAAATGCTCATTGGAACATTTCAGATTTGGGATGCTCAGTCAGTAAGTATAAGGCAAATATTCCAAAACCTGGACCTGAAATCCAAAATCCCTCTGCTCCCAAGCGTTTTGGATAAATGATACTCAACCTGTATATTTATGTAACATCTCAAAACTGTACATAACGTGCCGTACAATGTGAAGACAACCATGTCTTTTTAAGAACTGGTGCTTTCTGTACAACCTAGAGGCATAAAATTAATTTCTTAGTTTTGGCCAAAATGAATCTCTAATATTTTTAAGCCATTGCATAATTTTCTGGTGTTCCAACTTGTTTACTAGTAATGACTTGTAGATATTAGTGAATGTGTCTGTTTTGTCTTAGTTTTTGCTTATTTTATTTTAACATCATTGTTTATTTTGCCTTTGAACACTTGGAATCTGCTTCTGTAATAGCCTGTGATGGTGGCCATTAGTAGTGGATTGATGTGAGGAGTTTGTAGGATGAGGCTGAAGGAAAGGAGTAGCCTCCTACAATTTGTAGAAATTCTCACCATAGTGCAGAATATTAAAATGAGTCATTTTTAAAAAGATGAATTAATGTTAAATACTGTGTGCTTGAACCAGATTTCTACAACTGCTTTGGAAAATTTAAAAAGAAAGTCCAATTTGGTTAAATCTAGAGGGCACTAAAAGTTTACTGTTAAAATTTTTAGTTAATTCACTAACCCTTTTTTTTTTTCTTTTTCCTTTTTTTGAAACTTCAGATGGTGAGGTCTACAGCTTTGGGACCCTTCCCTGGAGAAGTGGACCAGCAGAGATTTGTCCAAGTAGCCCCATTCTAGAAAATGCCCTGGTTGGGCAATATGTTGTTACTGTGGCAACAGGAAGCTTCCATAGTGGAGCAGTGACAGACAATGGTGTCGCATACATGTGGGGAGAGAATTCTGCTGGCCAGTGTGCAGTAGCCAACCAGCAGTATGTGCCGGAACCGAACCCTGTCAGCATTGCTGATTCTGAGGCCAGCCCTTTGTTAGCAGTCAGGATTTTACAGTTGGCATGTGGTGAGGAACACACTCTGGCATTGTCAATAAGCAGAGAGATTTGGGCATGGGGTACCGGTTGTCAGTTGGGTCTCATTACCACTGCCTTCCCAGTGACAAAGCCGCAAAAGGTAGAACATCTTGCTGGGCGAGTGGTGCTTCAAGTTGCCTGTGGTGCTTTCCACAGCTTAGCCCTTGTACAATGCCTCCCTTCCCAAGATCTGAAGCCAGTCCCAGAACGATGCAACCAGTGCAGCCAGCTCTTGATTACTATGACTGACAAAGAAGACCATGTGATTATATCAGACAGTCATTGTTGCCCATTAGGTGTGACACTGACAGAATCTCAGGCAGAAAACCATCCCAGCACTGCTCTCAGCCCCTCCACTGAAGCCCTTGACAGGCAGGAAGAAGTATTTGAGAACACTCTTGTAGCCAGTGATCAGTCTGTTGCTACTGAACTGAATGCAGTCAGTGCTCAGACCACAAGCAGCGATGCCGTATCCTCTCAACAAAACGTCATGGGAACAACTGAAATTTCTTCTGCCAGAAACGTGCCATCATACCCTGACACCCAAGCAGTCAGTGAATACCTGCGGAAACTGTCAGATCATTCAGTAAGAGAGGACTCAGAGCATGGTGAAAAGCCAGTGCCATCTCAGGTACCTGCTAAATTTTATAAAATAAAAGTGTTTCTAGAGTTGAACTGTGTGAGCTTTTCTTTAGAAACTTTAAAATGAGTGAGGCTTGGTAGCATTTTTTGTTTTTTGAGTTTGACTATAATTTTGTTTTCTCAAGCAAGCCTAGATAAAGGAAAGAACCTGGATTAATCCAAAATGACTCTTTATGTTTAAGTTCTAGGCCTTTATGATATTGAAAGGTGTCATGTTGGGCTTGTTTTGTAAGTAGGAACATTTCATTTTGTTTTTCTTGCTAGTACTTTTTTTCTATGGCTAAGGTACTGAATGTTGGTAGGCCCTGAATACTTTTATATAACTATACATTCACAAATATTCTTCTTACTTGTGTTTGTAACACTGTTCAGAATTCTGTAGAGAAAAGTTCTTTCCTTCTTTAACAGGGAAGGTTGCTTTGTGGCAGATCCTTCAGTTGTAGGCAGATTTAAAACTTACAGGCAATTACATGTTTCAGTTTTTTTCAGTTATAGCTGTTGTCCTTACTAGGCTTTATTTGAAGAGCTGGCTAATATTTTATCTTTTTGTTTGTTTGTTTTTGAGATGGGGTCTTGCTCTGTCACCCAGGCTGGAGTGCAGTAGTGCGATCGTGGCTCACTGCAGCCTTGATCTACCAGGCTCAAGCGATCCTCCCAGTTCAGCCTTCCAAGTAGCTGGGACTACACACGTGCCACCACACCTGCTGATTTTATTTTATTTTTAAGTAGAGAGGAGGTTGACCTTTGTTGCCCAGGCTCATCTCAAACTCCTGAGCTTAAGCAATCCTCCCACGTCAACCTCCCAAAGTGTTGAGATTACAGGCGGAACCATCATACCCAGCCTACTTTATGGATCTTATTAAAACTATTTTCATTTTGAAGATTTATGGTAGAGTCAACAGAAGCTGTTTATCAGTAGCACATGGTAAAGCTTGAGTTCCCGCTTAAAATAAATTGTTTTAAAAGGATTATTTCTGGCCTGTAATCCCAGCACTTTGGGAGACCAAGGCGGGCAGATCGCGAGGTCAGGAGATCGAGACCATCCTGGCTAACACGGTGAAACCCCGTCTCTACTAAAAATACAAAAAATTAGCCAGGCAGGGCGGCAGGCACCTGTAGTCCTAGCTACTCAGGAGGCTGAGGCAGGAGAATGGCATGAACCTGGGAGGCGGACGTTGCAGTGAGCCAAGATTGCGCCACTGTACTCCAGCCTGGGCAACAGAGCGAGACTCCATCTCAAAAAAAAAAAAAGATTATTTCTGTGTTTCACTCAGTGTGGCCTTTTGATTTTGCTTTACCAAAACTCTAAGAAAACAAAAGATCATAATCATAAAAGATCTGCCATGCAGTGTTTCTTTTTAGGTTTTTGAAACCACATAGCCTCTTGCTTCTCAATTCTTATTGTTTACTGTGTCAGAATGCGAACATGAAGGTATTTTTAGAAATAGTCTTTATTTCACAATCCATTTACTGAAACTTGTGGGTATTTGAGTTTTTTAAAAATCAAGGATAAGCTGTTTGGAGAAAGGTATTATAAAGTCTGAACAAAGCAAAAGTAGTAATTTAATAATGCATGTAGAAAATTCTTAGACTGTACATGCTTATTACCTTTAACTTACTTTGTTAAACATTGGAAGTTTTTGTTACTTATGCTAGTAGCAATGTGTGTGTTTCTATTGAATTAAATTTAATTTATTTAAATTAAATAAATGTGTGTTTCTATTACATTTAATTTATTCTCTGTAAGTAACATCTCAATCATACAGCTAATTCACAAGGAATTTATGTGTTCTACAGCAAGATTTTTCTCTTCTGGTGAGATATAACTGAGACTCTCTCACTTGGGAAATAAACCAAAGTATTATTGGTTGAGTGGAATTCCTAAAATTATATATTTCATCAAAATTGCTAATTATGTTTTTTGTAGGGGAGGGCTTATTTACTTACTATATTTTTAAATATAATTAAGTAGAAGGAGCCAGTTAGAACAGTAGTTCAAGGTTTATATAAGGTAGAGTTTTGTGACTTTGCTCTACCTAGTGGTCAAGAACCCCCTAAAATAGTTACCTCTAAATACCATCACTGCTTCTGTAAGGAGTCTTTGTGAACAAAAAGTGGAGATAGTGACACTAATTCTTTTGAACAAGCTATCATGGGGGCTGTATCACCAAAGAAGTAATAGACTTTGTATTTATTTTTTGTTTTATTAAGTATATTTGTTTATTTTATGGACTATTTACAGACTACTCATTTGCATGTAAATAGCTCTTTTGAATTTAGCATTTAATTCAACAAAATGTGGTGAGTACTTACGTGTCTTTGCTAGGTACCAGGAATTCTTTCCTTTAAGAAGTCAGAAACCAGTGTTAAAATACACACACACACACACGCAATATTTGTATTTTAATTTAGGACAAATGAAGGAATGTGTATATTCCCTTTGAGATCTTTGGGTACAATAAGAAGCATATTTTTCAATATGATCTATGCTGATGAGATGAAAGCTTTTTTATGTGTTTGGTAGGTACATTTAATGACCTTCCTTTTTAGGGAACATTGATGTTTGATAGCTTAGAGTAAATTTCTACTGATTTTTCATTAAGATATCAGAAAACTTTAGTTTGACTTTCTAGTACACTTCTAGAATCACACTAAGAACATTGGTTCCAAATGTTTAATTATTAACCTACCACATTTGCCATCTGTGGTAGCAAGAGCAAAGGTAATCCTACAGCTTGTCTAGCCCCAGGGTCATAGGAAATAACTCATTGATGAGCCAGTAAAGGCACTCAAGCTTAGCGTAATTTGGGAGATGATAGGTTATAGGTATAACTTATTTTTCCATCTCTATATGCTATATCTAAATTTCAATTTATAAAGCATTTCAGGGAAAGCTTTTTTTCCATAAAATCTAATTTTTTTCCTGCCACTTCTAGGTGGTAGTCTGTATAAATTTTCCTGAAAGTGATCAATAATGAAATTTGCATTTTTTCAACCTTCCATCCAGGGCTGTCACAGTGCACATGGTATTAAAGACAGTGTTTTCCATGCTTTTTCTTCCCTCTACCTTTTTACTATATTTAATTTTATAAAAGCAGCTGAGGCTTATTTTTAAATACCGTAGAAAAATACAACATCCAGACAAAAGGAAGTACTTTGGAAAAGGAACTGTATTTTGAGTACTCGTTTCCTTTTAATGTGTTAACTCCATGATCAAGAAGAGAATACCTTTATTTGAAGGTGAAGAGAACTTCTCCTGTCATTTTAGATTCTTAAAGCAAACAGCTATGGATATTAAACTTTCTTTTTATTGATTGCTTATTGTATAAGGGATTATATTTTTATGTAATTTTTTATGTGTGTATATTTTAGCCTCTTATAGAAGAAGCAATTCCTAATCTCCACAGCCCACCTACCACAAGCACCTCAGCCCTAAACAGCCTGGTGGTCTCTTGTGCATCTGCTGTTGGTGTGAGAGTGGCTGCTACTTACGAAGCTGGTGCCTTGTCACTGAAGAAAGTTATGAACTTTTATAGTACAACCCCTTGTGAAACTGGAGCTCAGGCAGGCAGTAGTGCCATTGGCCCAGAAGGTTTGAAAGATAGCAGGGAAGAACAGGTTAAACAGGAATCAATGCAAGGAAAGAAAAGTTCAAGTCTTGTGGATATCAGAGAAGAAGAAACAGAGGGAAGCAGTCGAAGACTCTCCCTCCCTGGATTGTTGTCACAAGGTAAGGAAATAACCAGGTTTTATGAATTGACTTTTGGGGAATCCAGGATGCTCCTGACATCACATGCTGTATTATTGATAAAAACTTTCCTAATTATGAAGCTGACATATTCAAATGTCAAAATTTATTTAAGGGTGGTTTTAAAAGAAAGTTGCATGTTTATCTGCTTTAGATATCACTAAAAAGTTAGAACGTAACTTTTTCTTGATGTTTGCTCCTGCTTATGAACCTTATTTTGAATCTTATTTTATTGTTCTGGAGTGTTACAATACCCCTCTTATTTCCTAATTGGGACCTATACTCCACACTGATGGGGTTGCAGATGTGACCATTGGATAAGTGAGGAATTACTGTACTTGACTTGAAAGAGGAGAGAACTCTTAAGCTTCAAGAAGAGAAAACTTCATTTTCTGAGACCATAGGCAATAAACTTTTTAGAATATTACACAGTTGGCTCTTCTCCTTTTCTCAGTCAGTTCAGCAGTCTCAGCCATCTGGACTCGAGCTTCTCGAGAGTGGCCTGCAGACCAGCAGCATCAGCAGCACCTGGGAACTTGTTAGAAATGCAGACGCTCAGGTTCCACTCTCAACTTACTGAATCAAAACATGCATTAGAGCAAGATCCCCCAGGTGATTAGTATGCACACTAAAGTTTGAGAAGCATTTGATGAGACCAGGAGTTGGCAGACTTTTTCTGTAAAGAGCCAAAGAGAAATATTTTAAGGTTTGTAGGCCATCCTGTCTCTGTGACAACTACTCAGCTACGCTGTGATTATGTAAAAGCAGCCAGAGTCAATATGTAATGAATGAGTGAAGCTATATCCCAACAAAACTTTATTTACAAAAGCAGATGGTAGGCCCTGTTTGGCCCATGGGCTATAATTGACCAGCTCCTGGTTTACATGATTTTGTGCAAAGCTCAAAAGTTAGGAAATCTAGACTGTACTAAAACTTACCTTTTTTTACTCTGTACCTGTTTCTCCCCTTGGTCTACTTACTGAACACTTTGTGCCACTCTTATTCTGCCTCCTAATTCTAATTTCCACCAGATTTTCCTCTACACAAATAAAACTTAGGTCCTGATTAATTTGAATATATATATATAATATATATATATATGATGTATAAGAAGGCCTATGATCTCTATTAAGTCTGAAGGAGAATCTTGCCCCAAATTTTTCTTATTCTTAAGTGTCCTTTACCATTTTAAGTATATAAATATATTTGCAATCTCTTTGAACTACAAATGTGGAATACTTTTTTCATGTCATTACATCATGATTCCCACTAATAGACTTACATCCCAAGGTTAAATTTTACTTAGTAACCTAAAGTATCTTTAGAAAAATTTTGCATGTACTCTTTTCCCCTCTCTAAGAATTATCTGGAGTGCATCCTTGAGGAATCTTCAAGTAGGTTTATTTAAGTCTCTGTATGCATAGAAACGATACATTCACCAGAAAAGATATTGATGTTAGGCAGTGATGATCACTTTTCTTGTGGCCCAGAAGTTAATGACTTAATGACTAAGCCTCTACTGAGTGACATTTGATGATTTTCTTCAAAACTTACCCGGGCATCAAACACTATTCACATAGTGTTGTGTGTGTTTGATGTAATTTTGAACATAATAAAAGATGGCCATGTTCTTTTAAAACATTTTTTAACATCTCTATAAAATAATTTGAAATAGGCAAATACAAAACCTTTTTAGTATTTCCCTTTCATAATCTTTTTCCTGCCTTAGAAATGTTTCCATTTTATAGCTAAAATGAATTCTTTATTACAATTATTTGTAATATATTTGAACTTAGACCTTGACTTAGAAAGGCTTTTTGTGTTTTAAGAGATGGGGGCCAGGCACAGTGGCTCACACCTGTAATCCCAGCACTTTCGGAGGCCGAGGCAGGAGGATCACTTGAGGTCAGGAGTTTGAGAACAGCCTAGCCAATATGGCGAAACCCTGTCTCTTCTAAAAATACAAAAATTAGCTGGGTGTGGTGGTGCGTGCCTGTAATCCCAGCTACTCAGGAGGCTGAGGCAAGAGAATCTCTTGAACCCAGGAAGCAGAGATTCCAGTGAGCCGAGATCTTGCCACTGCAATCCAGTCTGGATGACAAGAGTGAAACTGTCTCAAAAAAAAAAAAAAAAGATAATGTCTCACTATGTTGCCCAGGCTGGAGTGCAGTGTGTTTTCACAGGTGCAGTCATAACACACTATAACCTCAAACTCCTGTGCTCAAGGAATCCTCCCAGCTCAGCCTCCCGAGTAGCTAGGACCGCAGCCACTTTGCCTGGCTGTTTAATTTTTGTTTTCAAATGGGAAAAATGTTTGTCAGCCTTAGTATAGTATTTGTTCAGCATATTCTTTAGAATACAAGTTCTATAGGATACCACTAGATGTTAGAAAAGGATTCTGTGGCTAAATGTTTGGAAGTCCAGCTGGGTTAAACATATTTAAACAGGGCTTTTATTTACAGGATTTGTCACCACCTTCAGTGTGTGCTAATGTGTGTGTGAATCTCTGCAGAGGAGGTAGTGGGAGGATAGATTGTAGCAGTGAGTATTTACCAATTTCATTTGACTAATAGATCCACTTTTCTACAGAGAACCTCTAGAATATGCTTCAAAAATACTGCGAGTGATGTACGTTTTTGAAAATGTTAAGTTTGTCCGAATGATATGTTTTCTTACCCTCTGGACTCCCACTCCTTCACCCCATGTCTGGTTGGTTTTCAGTTTCCCCCAGGCTCTTAAGAAAGGCTGCACGGGTGAAAACGAGGACAGTGGTTCTGACCCCCACATACAGTGGAGAGGCAGATGCACTCCTGCCTTCTCTGAGAACAGAAGTGTGGACCTGGGGGAAAGGGAAGGAAGGGCAGCTGGGGCACGGCGATGTTCTGCCTAGGTAAGCGCTACCACCTTTTACTGATAGGAGTTGGCTTAAACAAATAACCTCTCTCCTGGGAAGGTCTCTAAATCTCACTTTCCTCATAGAGGAAATCTGGGCTCTTCTAGCTTCAGATTATTATGCACCATTAACTCTGATAAAAAGTTGTCACTTTAGTCTTGAATTTGTTCTTAACAGTAAAGGACTTGGCGGGCGCGGTGGCTCACACCTTTAATCCTAGTGCTTAGTGCTTTGGAAGACCGCGGCAGGTGTATCACCTGAGGTCAGGAGCTCGAGACCAGGCTGGCCAACATGGCAAAACCCTGTCTCTACTAAAAATACAAAAATTAGCTGGGTGTGGTGGCGGGTGCCTATAATCCCAGCTACTCAGGAGGCTGAGGCAGGAGAATCGCTTGAATCTGGGAAGAGCAGAGGTTGCAGTAAGCTGAGATTGGACCACTTCACTCCAGCCTGGGTAAAAGAACGAAATTCTTATCTCAGAAAAAAAAAAAAAAGCAGTAAAAGACTTAAGTATCCATGCTGCACTTTTCCACATCCTCGATGTGTGTTCATCTTGGAGTACAGAAAGGGATGTTGGGGTAAGATTATATTTCACTGGAAGACAGGAATGGCTCCGATTTTTAATTGATAAAAAAGAGGTCACCACCTGTCACATAGGAAAAGAAAAGAGCCAACAGGGTTTTGTTTATTTTTTAACCTGAAAGACGTCTCTCTGCCACTGCCAAAATAACTATAATTGAAACATCAGACTGTGTCTGTTCATGTATATTAGAGTAAAACTGGCATTTTGTTTATTAGAAACTGTTATGATATTAACAAATTAGATATTGAGAAGTTTTTAAGTGGGTAATTGGAATGATTATCTAAAGTAGTGAGTTAATATAAATGCCTCTATTCATAGTAGAGTGAAGGCAACTGGAATTAATTTAAAAATTACCTTCCTTCTATGGTTATTTTTTATTATATCCTAAGTATGCTTTCTGCTATAAAGAATCGTTTGTAGTTTTATGATTCTTAACAGATTCTAAATTATGGGGATTAATTAGTGATTGATAGACAAAGATTAAAACCTTCCAAAACTTATTTATGATACTTAGGAGTAGATTGAACATATATCCCTTATGTTTATTTTAATGTTTTCTTTAGAAATATTTATTTTTGGCTGGGCACGGTGGCTCACACCTGTAATCCCAACACTTTAGGAGGCCGAGGCAGGCAGATCACGAGGTCAGGAGATCAAGACCATCCTGGCTAACACGGTGAAACCCCGTCTCTACTAAAAATACAAAAAGAAAATTAGCCGGGCATGGTGGTGGGCACCTGGGCGACTGAGGCAGGAGAATGGCCTGAACCCAGGAGGCGGAGCTTGCAGTGAGCAGAGATCACGTCACTGCGCTCCAGCCTGGGCGACAGAGCGAGACTCCATCTCAAAAAAAAAAAATTATTTTTACATGAATGTACTTTATAAAAGGCTACGATTCTTGCTGAGAATACTTTGACTTTGTGTGCCTATGTGTTTCTCCTTAAGGCTTCAACCATTGTGCGTAAAATGCCTGGATGGCAAAGAAGTAATCCATCTGGAGGCAGGTGGTTACCATTCTCTTGCACTTACTGCAAAATCCCAGGTAGGAGGCAAACTATTAAATACTTACTTTATTTTTATGGAAGGCCAATGTGACGTTATTGGACCCTCGTTCGTTGAGTGTCTGCTATATGTCAGGCAGTGATACCGTATCTCATTTTAGCTTTCCAATATTTTGCATGGTATTATTTCCACTTTACAGATGAGGGAAGTGGAGTAAGAGAAATTATGTAACTTGTCTAAAGTCACACATATGTAACAGTGGAGCTTGGATTTAAACACTGGTCTCCCTGATTTAGGAGTTTTCTATAATGTGTTCTCATCTAAAAAGAGAACCCCAGATTTTCCAGGGTACTGGTGAATTTTTATTTGTTACTTGACAAAGAAAGCATATAGTAAAATACTAAGAAAACAAAGGCATTTTTCTTTAAAACTGTGGGACCTGAAAATGACCTCTAGCATTACTAAAAACCATACCCATATACATAAACACAAAATAAGTTGTTTTAAGTTACTCTTTTTTTAAAAACTCAGACTGCTCATCTGCAATGTTATTATTAAATACATTCATACTTCGATAATGGTTCTTCACCAATTCCTTTATCTTTTTAAGAAGCCAATAAATAATTCTAAACCTTTTAATATTTGATTTGATTGCAAATTTCACATACTAGGCTAGCCAAAAAACTAACATAACCTGTATAAATGTCAATATTATGAAAGAAAAAGGAGAATTTACTGTTTTTAACATGATTTATTCAAAATTAAAAATGAGAGATTAGGAAGTAGATCAGTTACAAAATAAAAATTACTGGCTTTATTGTATACATACAATAAAACAAAACATACTCGAGGAAATTCTGCTCTCAACTACACCAAAAGTATTAAGGAAGTAGGAATCAGTAGAAAATGCGTATAACCCATATGATGCAAACTTTAGAACTCTGAAGAGTCATAAAAGCAGTAGTAAAGGGAGAGATTTTATTTTTGGGTGAGATGCATCAGTTGTAAAAATGTCATTTTTCTCTGGAATCCTTAATCAGCACAGTGAAAATTCAGTACAGTCCCCAAAATATTCCAGTATAATATTTACAATTTGATAAGATAATCCCAAAATTATTTTAGAAGAATAAACAGATGAGCCAGGTAAAAAGGAAGAGAGATTTATCCTTATATATTATAAAATTAAACAGATCAATGCAACAGAAATATGCCTATAGGCTAGAAATAATCTCAAGTATATATGAGAATTTAAGATATAAAAGTGGGGGTTTCAATTCAGTTGGGAAAACAAGACTTGAGTATCCGGTAAATGTAGTAAATGTTTACTGACTTCATATCTGTAGGAGAAAACTAAGAAGGCTATACATATTCCAATTCTGGGTGTATTAATGATGTCATTAAAAACTAGAACTGTGAGAGTGTGTGTGTGTGTGTGTGTGTGTACAAATTAAGATGACTCTTTTAGGCATAGAAAAAGACATAACATCAAAACTGGAAATTAGAAAGTAAGATATGTTTGTCAACATGATAATTCAGCAGTCCCGAACAGCAATGAAAACAGTGTAAACAAAATGAAAATA
Source organism: Theropithecus gelada (assembly GCF_003255815.1). Taxonomy (NCBI): domain Eukaryota; kingdom Metazoa; phylum Chordata; class Mammalia; order Primates; family Cercopithecidae; genus Theropithecus; species Theropithecus gelada. The sequence continues at coordinate 78,397,898 of NC_037680.1, read as the reverse complement.
TGTAACAAACTGGGTAAAAATATCTGCAACATATGTGATAAAGTGTTGCTACACTTATATATAAAGGAACAATTGTCAAAGGATAAAAATTGTCAAAAGGATATTTATATTTTAGTCATGAAAGAAGTAGAAATGGCCAGCAATAAATGAAAAGATCATTTAGCAAATATGTTTAAAGTAAAAAACAACAGTACAGTGTTTTTCTCACCTATGAGATTAACGTATGCAAACCTAAGGAGTGCCTTTAATGCTGAGCATTTATTAGAATGTGGGAGAAAGTGTGCATGCAGCGCAGACAGGAATGTAAATTGGACTTTGCTGGAAGACAGTTTGTCAATATGTATCACAAATCAGAATGGCATAGTCTTTGCCTAGGAATTTATCCTAAGCAAATAGATACATGAATATATGTATTCAAGGATTTTTCCTATCCTTTTTAATATTAAAGAATTGGAGGCTGGGTGTGGTGGTTTACACCTGTAATCCCAGCACTTTGGGAGATTGAAGTGGGCAGATCACCTGAGGTCAGGAGTTCAAGACCAGCCTGGCCAACATAGTGAGACCCCCATCTCTACTAAAAATACAAAAGTTAGCTGGGCATGATGACAGGCGCCTGTAATCCTAGCTACTTGGAATACTGAGGTAGGAGAATTGCTTGAATCTGGGAGGTGGAGGTTGCAGTGAGCTGAGATGGCGCCATTGCACTCCAGCCTGGATGACAAGAATGAGACTGTTTCCCAAAAAAAAGGAATTGGAAAGAACTTAATTCAATAGGTAATTTGTTAAAGTATATGCACAGTAGAGTTCTAGACAGTTATTAAAAATGATGTTGCAGATCTATACTTATTGACATACAGAAGAGTAGGTGCCACCAAGTGGTTGATCAGTGATTTTCACTTTATTTCTATTTTTATTTTTGTACTGTCACAGTCTTGTACAATGACTATGAATTACTTTCATAATCAGAATAAACATTTTAACTAAACATAGTTATTGTAATCTTGTTTCTTTTGTCTGTAGTGACATGCAGGTACTTGTGTTTCTCTTACAGTAACTCTTCATGTATGAAAGGTTTTCTGTTCATTCCATAGTACTTTTATCTACAGGGTAGGAAATCATGATTACTTTTCCTCTATATCACTTAACATTTTTATTGCTGTCTCTAAAAGAGGCAGTATACGATAATTCCTGGGATTAAATCCCGCCTCTTACATATGAATTTGTGACCACGTGTAAATTAATTAACCTCTCTGGGTTTCCTTATTATTTATTTATTTATTTTTGTTAGGATTGTTGTGAGAATGAATCATCGATTAACATACAGAAAGTGTTAAGAACAATGTCGGCAGTTAGTAAGCACTGAAAAGTGTTAGTTATTGTTATTATTGACTCTTCAACTCTGTGTCTTTTTTTTTTTTTTTTTTTTTTTTTGAGACCGAGTTTTGCTCATGTTGCCTAGGCTGGAATGCAATGATGCAGTGGCGCAATCTTGGCTCACTGCAACCTCTGCCTGCCTGGTTCAAGCAATTCTCCTGCCTCAGCCTCCCAAGTAGCTGGGATTACAGGCGTGCACCACCACGCCTGGCTAATTTTTGGACTCTGTGTCTTCTTATGTAGCAAGACTCTATTTGCCCATTATCTCTGATCTTGTTTAAAAATGAATTTCCTTAATATCTGTTAAAGAGTAAAAGACTAAATAAGTAATTTATGTATAATTGTTGGTATTTGTATATATATGTCAATTATTATAAAGGTTCAGAGTTGATGTGCAAAATCAGATTCACAACTCTTAGCTACTTTTCTGTGTTTTTTTGATAGGTTTACTCATGGGGTAGCAATACCTTTGGTCAACTTGGGCATTCCGATTTTCCAACAACAGTTCCTCGTCTTGCAAAGGTACTTTTGTGAACTTGATAGCAGCTTATTCACAATTCTTAAATGTAACCTTATATTTCTCTATTTCTTACTTTAAAAAATCAGGGGAATTTCATATGTACAACCTAAATTTGTTTTGGTTTTCTTAAGAAAAGTTTTGAAAACAGGAAGCCACATGTTTTCAAGCTAAATGTCCGCTTTTTATGTGTTTATATTTCTTAGCTTCAACTGTTCATTAAATATTCATAGTTCCTTTGTTTTTTAAGTCAAAAAATGAAAAAGTGCTTTCTTTTAAAACATGTTTATAGGACTCTGCTGTTTTCTCAGTGTTACCAGATAATGTCTATTCTGAATTCTCCATTGTTTGACTTTTACATAACATTATTTGGTGGTGTAATTTTGTGTGGGCATTTTAAAATAACATGCAGAGTAGTAAAACCCTTTTTGGTAAGCCTTTTCACTTTCTGTAGTAAAGCTAAAAGTAGAGGTGATTTTTTTTGTTAACTGTTAGATGGATTGGTTTTAGTTTATGTAATGCTATTGAGAGATTGGTAGCTTCTAGTCTCTTTGAAGCAGTTCTCTAATGTGTTTCTCCACCTTGTTTTCCGCCTCATCGCCCTGAGGAAATACCAAATTCTTATCAGTTGTATTGGTTCCTTAAACAAGAGTTTTAGGGCTTTTTGGTAGAGATGCCCGCCATGTGACAGAGTGGAATATGGAGGTCATAGATATGTAGTTGGATCCTGATCTCTCCCCTATCCCAAGACATGCTCCCTCTGGAGTGATGGAGATTAAAGAAGGGCAATTACGTCAATTTCAGGAATATGCTTTGAATGTAAGTGACAGTTAAAATATATTCCAGTAATTCATATATGCAGTGTGCACTGTGCATCTGTCACTATTTAAGACTTTTACATGCTGGCTTTCCTTTTGGTGAACTTAATTTTACTGGGATGAAAAGGTTTAATAAAACATTAGGGAACAATGATCACTTCTAGCTCCGATCTGAAATGTTTTCAGTATAAAACATCTTAGTAGTAAGCTATTCAGTTTCTGATACATTATCACAAAAATATTACAAATCATTGTTCCTTGTTTTTTGTTTATTTGATTAAAGTGTGCATTTATTCATACTAAGGAAAGCTTTGTAATGTAGCATGGAGACCTGAAAATCAAACTCCTTTTTAACATTTTAGAGTCAGACAAGAGAATAGTTTGTTACAAGATTTTAGTTTCTTAACTCTTCAACACCATTATGAGCTTGGTTTCTTTATTTGAGGAACGCTGAGAAAAACTTTTGAAGTCATCCTGCTTAATCTGTGAGAATTAAAAGTGAAGGCAGAGTGAGATTTGAATTAGTTTTGAGGCTAGGAAGAAGACTCTCTCCTCCTGCAAAACTTGTAATGCATCCTTTGCAAAATGAATGGGAAGTCCGTTATTTGGATAGCCTGAATTTGAGAGCATAATGTCATGACAGAAGAAGACTGCTATAAAATTAGTAGTAGACACGCACACGCACACAAAATCACCTGTGATTTAGAGCCTAGCTAGATACTAAGGATCGAATAGATTAAGGGTTATTTGTTCATCAGTCCAGGAGTCAGTGCTGAAACTATCTAAACACAAAGGATCTAACAGATTAGAGAGTGTATTTGTGTGGGTTTGTGTGTGTGTGTGTGTGTGTGTGTGTTGTTTTATCTGTCAGTCTAGGAGCTGAAGCTGGGTCCAGAGGTTAGGGGCAGTAGTTTTTTTTTTTTTTTTTTTTAGATCATTCCTTTTATTTACTTAACAAACATTTGCATAACACTTATATGCCAGGCAATATATTACATTCTTTATAAATATTACATTATTTAATCTTCTTAACAATTTTGCAAAATAAACTATAATTATTCCCATTTTACAGGTAAGGAAAATGAGGCACAGACAGGTTAATCATATTTTCAAGGAGATAAAGCTAGTAATTACCTGAACTGAAATTAGATCCAGGATACTCTGGTTCCAAAGCTGATACTCTTTTTTTTTTTTTTTTCCCAATGAATTTTATTTTATTTATTTTTTTTAAATTTTATTTATTTATTTATTTTTTATTATTATTGTACTTTAAGTTCTAGGGTACATGTGCATAACGTGCAGGTTTGTTACATATGTATACTTGTACCATGTTGCTGTGCTGCACCCATCAACTCATCAGCACCCATCAACTCGTCATTTACATCAGGTATAACTCCCAATGCAATCCCTCCCCCCTCCCCCCTCCCTGTGATAGGCCCCGGTGTGTGATGTTCCCCTTCCCGAGTCCAAGTGATCTCATTGTTCAGTTCCCACCTATGAGTGAGAACATGCGGTGTTTGGTTTTCTGTTCTTGTGATAGTTTGCTAAGAATGATGGTTTCCAGCTGCATCCATGTCCCTACAAAGGACACAAACTCATCCTTTTTTATGGCTGCATAGTATTCCATGGTGTATATGTGCCACATTTTCTTAATCCAATCTGTCACTGATGGACATTTGGGTTGATTCCAAGTCTTTGCTATTGTGAATAGTGCCGCAATAAACATACGTGTGCATGTGTCTTTATAGCAGCATGATTTATAATCCTTTGGATATATACCCAGTAATGGGATGGCTAGGTGATATGGTACATCTAGTTCTAGATCCTTGAGGAATCGCCATACTGTTTTCCATAATGGTTTAACTCGTTTACAATCCCACCAACACTGTAAAAGTGTTCCTATTTCTTCACATCCTCTCCAGCACCTGTTGTTTCCTGACTTTTTAATGATCACCATTCTAACTGGTGTGAGATGGTATCTCATTGTGGTTTTGATTTGCATTTCTCTGATGGCCAGTGATGATGAGCATTTTTTCATGTGTCTGTTGGCTGTATGAATGTCTTCTTTTGAGAAATGTCTGTTCATATCCTTTGCCCACTTTTTGATGGGGTTGTTTGTTTTTTTCTTGTAAATTTGTTTGAGTTCTTTGTAGGTTCTGGATATTAACCCTTTGTCAGATGAGTAGATTGCAAAAATTTTCTCCCATTCTGTAGGTTGCCTGTTCACTCTGATGGTAGTTTCTTTTGCTGTGCAGAAGCTTTTTAGTTTAATGAGATCCCATTTGTCAATTTTGGCTTTTGCTGCCGTTGCTTTTGGTGTTTTAGACATGAAGTCTTTGCCCATGCCTATGTCCTGAATGGTACTACCTAGGTTTTCTTCTAGGGTTTTTATGGTATTAGGTCTAACATTTAAGTCTCTAATCCATCTTGAATTAATTTTTGTATAAGGAGTAAGGAAAGGATCCAGTTTCAGCTTTCTACTTATGGCTAGCCAATTTTCCCAGCACCATTTATTAAATAGGGAATCCTTTCCCCATTTCTTGTTTCTCTCAGGTTTGTCAAAGATCAGATGGCTGTAGATGTGTGGTATTATTTCTGAGGACTCGGTTCTGTTCCATTGGTCTATATCTCTGTTTTGGTACCAGTACCATGCTGTTTTGGTTACTGTAGCCTTGTAGTATAGTTTGAAGTCAGGTAGCGTGATGCCTCCAGCTTTGTTCTTTTGACTTAGGATTGTCTTGGAGATGCAGGCTCTTTTTTGGTTCCATATGAACTTTAAAGCAGTTTTTTCCAATTCTGTGAAGAAACTCATTGGTAGCTTGATGGGGATGGCATTGAATCTATAAATAACCTTGGGCAGTATGGCCATTTTCACGATATTGATTCTTCCTATCCATGAGCATGGTATGTTCTTCCATTTGTTTGTGTCCTCTTTTATTTCACTGAGCAGTGGTTTGTAGTTCTCCTTGAAGAGGTCCTTTACATCCCTTGTAAGTTGGATTCCTAGGTATTTTATTCTCTTTGAAGCAATTGTGAATGGAAGTTCATTCCTGATTTGGCTCTCTGTTTGTCTGTTACTGGTGTATAAGAATGCTTGTGATTTTTGCACATTAATTTTGTATCCTGAGACTTTGCTGAAGTTGCTTATCAGCTTAAGGAGATTTTGGGCCGAGACAATGGGGTTTTCTAAATATACAATCATGTCATCTGCAAAGAGAGACAATTTGACTTCTTTTCCTAACTGAATACCCTTGATTTCTTTCTCTTGCCCGATTGCCCTAGCCAGAACTTCCAACACTATGTTGAATAGGAGTGGTGAGAGAGGGCATCCCTGTCTTGTGCCAGTTTTCAAAGGGAATTTTTCCAGTTTTTGCCCATTCAGTATGATATTGGCTGTGGGTTTATCATAAATAGCTCTTATTATTTTGAGGTACGTTCCATCAATACCAGGGGCAGTAGTTTTTGCAGTAACGCACTTTCTCCAAATGAAATCTTATGTGGAATCCCATACATAAAGCCCACAAATAAGGAACTACTTTGGTTAAGGATGGAGTAGGGGCCTGGAGCCCTGGCACCTGCCTTTGCGTGGTGGCTACTGAATCACTTTGTGGAATCCCAAGGTTTAAAAATTATTGATTTAAAGGCAGTGGTTCTCAAACTTTTGCATACATCAGAATCACCTGTGGAGTGCTTGTTAAAACAGAGTGCTGGGCTGGGTGCGATGGCTCACGCCTGTAATCCCAGCACCTTGGGAGGCCGAGGCAGGCGGATCAGGAGGTCAGGAGATCGAGACCATCCTGGCTAATACGGTGAAACCCTGTCTCTACTAAAAATACAAATATTAGCCGGGCGTGGTGGTGGGCACCTGTAGTCCCAGCTACTCGGGAGGCTGAGGCAGGAGAATGGCGTGAACTCAGGAGGCAGAGCTTGCAGTGAGCTGAGATCACACCACTGTACTCCAGCTTGGGTGAAAGAGCGAGACTCCATTTCAAAAAAACAAAAACAAAAAAACAGAGTGCTGGACTCTATTCCCCATTCCCCTTCCCCCAGTAGCTCTGGGGCCTGGGAATTTGTGTTTCTAACATGTTCCCAGGTGATGGCTGCTGCTGCTGCTGCAAAGACCACTCAGAACCACTGGTCTAAGGTATCCCTGTAGATGGGCTTGTCAGGGGCTCTGCCTGTTTTAACATCCTGGGAGTAGGCACAGTAAAGTCACATAGGACCAGTAGAGTTCCAAGTGGGAAAACTGAATTTTCTCCCAAGAGTGTAGTTGGCCAGAATAGAATTTAGCCTTATTTGATTTTCTTTTACCTCTATTTTTGTGCACACAGCCAAATGTGGAAAGACAAAGGTATGTCCTAATTGTCACTTCTAGAGTAGGGCTCTGGAAGTTTCTGGGTCTCTTCATTATAATACAGTCTGTGCAGACTTCCAAAAGTAACAATAAAAAATTAGATGAGTGGTTTTTCCTTTTTAAATTCCAATTTTTCAGATTTTTATAAAAACAGTTCTAAATTTAAAAGCTGAACAAGGGATTCCGTCTTACTCCTGCACCTGCTGCTCTGCATTTGATTGGGCAAGTTGCTGGGTGAGTTTGCTCTCAGATATGACTGACTTTGCACCATGCTTATTTAAGCAACCTAACTTTTCAGTTTCTGTGGATCTGAAGTTCTCTCTGATTGCCTTTATCTTAGACAGACACTGTCTTTCTGTCGTTGCAGATAAGCAGTGAAAATGGAGTCTGGAGCGTAGCCGCAGGCCAGGATTATTCCCTGTTTTTAGTGGATACAGAAGACTTCCAGCCTGGGTTGTATTACAGTGGCCGACAGGACCCTACAGAAGGTGACAACCTTCCAGAGAATCACAGTGGTTCTAAGACTCCAGTACTTCTCTCCTGTAGTAAGGTGAACAGGAATTGGATCCTAAGGCCCACATTCAGTAACACATGAGAAGTCTTTTTTGTTTTTATTTGTATGTATGCGTAATTATTAGTAAGCATCTCTAACTACCTTATTTAAAATTGCAAACTCCTTTTAATCCCCCTTCATTCCTTATCTTTTCTCTCCTTATTCTCTCCAGAGGGCCTATCACCATCGAACACACTATATAATTAATTATTTTGTCTATTGTCTGTCCTCCTTACTGTAATGTAAGATTCAGAAGGGTAGGGATTTTAGGCTATCTCATTCACTGCTGTAGCCTCATAGTACATACTTTATAAACATTTGTTGAATTAACACCCTCATGTAGGAATATTGGAAAGTACATTTTACTGTGAAGTTTCCTGACTGCAGCCATAGAACCCTCGAGGTGAATCAGAACAGAAATAGAGTAGTTGAATTTCTAACTGTAAGTGGGAAGTAACAATGCAAGAGCCTGAGATAGGCTCATGGCAGACCGTGAGAGACCCGACAGACAACCAGCAGTGTTCTGTTTTCCCCTGCTTCACTTCTCTGCCTCTAATTTAATTAATTTATTTTTTGAGACCGAGTCTTGCTCTGTTGCCCAGGCTGGAGTGCAGTGACGCAGTCTTGGCCCATTGCAACCTCTGCCTCCTGGGTTCAAGTAATTCTCCTGCCTCAGCCTCCCAAGTAGCTGAGATTACAGGCGCCCACCACCATGCCCAGCTAATTTTTGTATTTTTAGTAGAGACAGCGTTTCACCATGTTGCCCAGGCTGGTCTTGAACTCCTGACCTCAAGTGATCTGCCTGTCTCAGCCTCCGGAAGTGCTGGGATTACAGGCCTGAGCCACCTTGCTTGGCCTTAATTTTATTTCCTACTGTTTACCTACTGTTTATCCCCTTTTCATTTGATCTGCTTTCCTACTCTGTTTTCCTTTCTTCTTTTTCATAAACTGAAACCATTGGCTTATTTCTAGGTTTCCTTTTCCCCATAAAGTGACATGTTGCAGGGAAATTAACCCCCAAAACTAGTATATTCTAGGGTTTCTTATTTTTATTGAGTAAAATAGCATATTGACTTTTTAATTTAATTTTATTTTTTTAGTCTTTGTGTTTGTTTTTCTAGCTAGTAAGTTACGAATGCGTGGGAACAAGATCTTTCTTGCTAAAGGTAACACTGGGACTGAGTACAATGGCTCATCCCTATAATCACAGAACTTTGGGAGGCTGAGACTGCAGGATCACTTGAGGCCAGGAGTTCAAGACCAGCCTGGGCAACATAGCAAGACCCTGTCTCTACCAAAACAAAAAAATATTTAAAAATTAAAGGCAACATTGGCCAAGATGTGTCTGTAGTTGCTGGTCCTGGCGTTACATTCCCCATGAATGATTTCACAGTCTAGATAAAGGATCAAATGGGCCGATGAAAGGAATGAAGAGCTCTCGTGTGTGTCTTTGGTTACCATGGGATGTTAATAGTGCATTGGGTCTGTAACTTGCCTGCCTGATTTAATGGGATATGTGAATAAAGACATGGAATGTTTTTTATACAGTGGTATCTTGGGTAAATGACAAAAAGTCCCTTTTTAAGAAAATCTCGTTTCATTGTACAAAAGGCAGGTTAATTTTTGAATCCTAGATATTTTAATATATAGCATAGAGATTCTCCCTGATCTCGTTAATCTTATTTTACTCGGAACGGGGTCCTGAGACATATATCCCTATCATTTGGATCTTTATATATCCAGGGTGTCTGTTTCCAAACACTTGTAATGTGAAATGAAAGGTATCTTGGAGATAATTGAAAGTAGGTGTATATAGTTATGTATAGATCCAGATATGCATATATAACAATGATGCACTGATGAACCAGCTCTAAAAAAAAAGAAGCAACCCCCCACCCCCCACCCCGCCAAATAAAACCCTAGTCTGTAGTACTTGCAGATTTTCACTGTGGCCAATTTTCAAGCTGCCAATGGTTTAATTACTTGCTTGCAAATTTTCTGAATATTTAAGTTAGCTCTTGTCAGCTGATATAAGCCAGCTTCGGTATACCAAATTACTAACATAATTATATGTTATATTTAATCCTTTTATTTTCCTCTGTTTCAGCTTGGATATATAAGCAGAGTGACAGCAGGAAAAGATAGCTATCTAGCCTTGGTGGATAAAAACATTATGGGGTATATTGCCAGTCTCCACGAGTTAGCTACTACAGAAAGACGATTCTATTCAAAACTAAGTGATATCAAATCTCAGATTCTCAGGCCTCTTCTCAGTTTAGGTAAGTTGCAACCCCCTCTCTCCCACCACTAAATCATCAGGTCTTTATCTCTTCTTCCTATATCACAAATAATGAAAACCTGTTAGTTTATGGTTTACTTCTTTCTATCCACTGTCTTTTTGTGTGTGTGTGTACACAGGTAGTCAACAATTTATAAACTGTTTCCAATTTGTCAATAGCCTCACTGCCCCTGCCCTGTCCTGCCACTCCCAGAGCTCCCTCGGCTTGCAGAAGTAGAAAAATGGAACTTTTAGGATATTCATGGCAGAGGAGCAAAAACAACTTTGGGGAAGTTGACCCTACATAAAGTTAGACTTCCAAACAACACTTCTGCCCCTGCTGGTCCTAAGAGATCTTCCAGTATACTATCTGAATTTTTTGTTTTCCTCATTATAGTTCTTAGAATTATATCAAGTAGAGATTTATTTGGATTTACAAGTAGTCTCTTAAAATTGTGGATAACTATAAGAGTGTTAAAGATCTTATCCAGCTGGGCATGGTGGCTCACACCTGTAATCCCAGCACTCTGGGAGGCTGAGGAGGGCAGATCACAAGGTCAGGAGTTTGAGGCCAGCCTGGCCAACATGGTGAAACCCCATCTCTACTAAAAATTCAAAAATTAGCCAGGCACAGTGGCGGGCGCCTGTAATCCCAGCTACTCAGGAGGCTGAGGTAGGAGAATTGCTTGAATCCAGAACGTGGAGGTTGCAGTGACCCAAAATCGTACCACTGCCATCCAGCGTGGGTGACAGAGCAACACTCCATCTCGGGGGGAAAAAAGATCTTATCCCTCAGCATGAGTTGATTAAATCTGATTCTTTTTCTTAGCTATGCCCAGCTACAAAGAGATTGGAAGTGAGGGGGTAATACAGAGGGAATGGGTTACAGTAGTACTAGATGGGATGCCCCTGTCCAGATATACTGGGTACCTGGGGTTTCTGGGAGAATAGAAAGGAATGCAGAATGGAAGTTGAGGGAACTGTTGCAGATAAACTTTTCCTATTTCAAATTTTTTTTCTGGGCTTGGCCCTACAGTCAGAAAACAGAGAGGAAGTTTTCTTTCTCTTTCTCTCTCCTGCACTCCTTGCCCGCTGTGTTGATCCAGAATTCAGGCTAATACTCAATACATCACTTTTGCCACGTTGAGGACATTGTCTTTCTTGTGCAGGTCAGCCCATTGTTTCTTTTCTTTTCTTTCTTTTTTTTTTTTTTGAGAAGAGTCTTGCTCTGTCACCCAGGCTGGAGTGCAGTGGCATAATCTTGGCTCACTACAACCTTCGCCTCTTGGGTTCAAGCGATTCTTGTGCCTCAGCCACCTGAGTAGCTGGGACTACAGGTGTGCACCACCACACTTGCTAATTTTTGTATTTTTAGTAGAGACGGGGTTTTGCCCTGTTTCCCAGGCTGGTCTTGAACTCCTGGCCTCAAGTGATCTGCCTGCATTGGCCTCCCAAAGTGCTGGGATTACAGGTGTGAGCCACCATGCCCGGCCTGCCCATTGTTTCTAGTGGAAAAACATCTTTTCAAACAACTAATTTACAGTCTTTGTGAATATAATCCCTTTGTAAGCTGAGGACTGTCTGCATTTGTGTTTTTGTTTTTATTACCTTCTGCCTTTTAAGTGTTGTGGAGTCTCTGTTCTATAAATTCCCCTCCTCTAGGTAGGCTGAACACTCCAGGACTTTGCCAAGGGAAAGGAAGCAATCTAAGCTGGAAGCTTCCTGGATTGCTCTGAAAGGAAAGTTAAATCTGCCTCTCTCCTGTCCTGGTTGCTGATTTCTTTGTTGGTCTTCCCAGTCTAGTTTCCTAATTGCTTGGAAAGAAGTGCTGGAAATGAAGACTTTTAGACAGGCAAAAAGCAAATAATATCCTGGTGCCCTCTCTGAAATTCAGAGCATCCTCGGCAGTCCAATGTTTGGATTGCCTTTTCTGCACTGATCGGTTGGGCTTGTCAAAGAGGCAAGTGGAGCAGAAGTCAGAACAAAAAAGCTGAAAATCTTAACAAAGATATAACACCCCAAGTGAGTTTAATTCCTGACTGTCATTAATCAGTGACTTAAATTAGATAATTGACTTCCCTTCTCTTGGCTTCAGATTACTTATCTTCAAAATAACCAGAGAGTTGCATTAGCTCAATGGTTCTCAAATTTGGCTCATCTTTAAAATCACCTGGAGAGTCTTTTTAACAGAAAAAGCCATCCTGGAATCTATAAGGTTCCTGTGAATGTGTTTTTAACAAGTTCCTCAAAGTACTGGATACTGTGATCTTTGAGGTTGCTTTAATACTGTAATCATTTGGGTTCCTTAGTTGAGAGCACATGGCAACAGGTTAAGTAGTCTTAGAGGAATTCATAATCATAATCATATGATCGTAATAAAGTGATCGGTTTTCAGTTTATGTTGTTGTCATCATCATCATTATTTTGTTATAGAAAATTTGGGCACTACAACTACAGTCCAGCTGTTGCAGGAGGTGGCTAGCCGATTCAGCAAGCTGTGTTACCTCATTGGTCAGCATGGAGCCTCACTGAGCAGCTTCCTTCATGGGGTAAAGGAAGCCAGGAGTTTGGTCATCCTGAAGCATGCAAGTCTCTTCTTGGATAGTTATACAGAGCAAGTATCCAGTCCCGTGTCATGTTCAATCTCTGCAGGGTTATTCTGCCAAGGAGAACAGCTCCTTAATCAGAAGAGACTAGATTAGGGAGAGTGATATAAGGTAATAGAAATTGCAAAGCAGTTATTTTAATCTTAAGCCAACTATAGTTCTGGATTGCTAAAATTTAGTCTTCTCTAAGTGAAAAAAAAGGTTTAAAAAATGAATTATCATGTTTTCTTCTATATTCTAGCAGAGTGATAGCATAATTTACATAAAATGTACTATTATAAGTGGTTCTTTAGGAAACAATTTTGTTTACTTAACTAAATTGTACTAAAACTTGAAGCAATTAGTAACTAAACAAATTATTTTAAGACCAACTGCTGACTGTAAGTATGGAGCTGTTCTGATGTCTGCTTTTTACTTTTGTGTAAATGGAAGTTTTAAAAGATCCAACTATTTTTAACTCGAAGATGTTTTTTCTTAATAAAACCTAGAATAGTTATTCAAGGTTCTTTGCATGTTTTTCAAGTAAAATATCCCAAGTGTACTTGAAAATGTAACTTAAAATGTTTCTTACCTTTTCTTAACTTGTATTTTGATATGATGATGTGAGGCATAATTTAAGTGTTATTTTAATGTATGTTAGGTTATGCTTTGATCTGAAGTATGTATAGGTTTTGTTCTCTATTCATTCACACCTCAACCATCCAGCAAACACTGAGTGCCCACTCAGTGCCAGGCATTTGCGGGGAGCTCCAAGCCCACAGCAGCACAGCATGGGGCCTGCAAAAAGCACCAGCCCTCACGGAGTTCATGTTTTGTTGGTGTTTTGATTATTTATAACATAAATAACATGTGTCTATTACTGAAAACTGCACAAATAAAGATAATCAAGTATCACCCATAATCCTACCACCAGAACTAACCACTGTTTATCTTCTTAGTGTATTTCCTTTCCAACCTATGTAATATGCGCAGATAGTTGGATGCTATTTTAATTCTAAGCAAAATTGAAAATATTTGAAGCTGTTGTCTAAGAGGAAATATCCTGGTTTGAGTCTTTTAACACATCATCTTTCAGAAATGAAAAATAAAAATAATAGAACTTACTACTAGTTTTCTTTTTTAAAACTAGATTTTGTTGTTTTTGTGATTCCAGCTTTTACTGGTATAATTTTCATTTTTTGACTGGAATTCATCTCATAATACTTCTACTTCACTTCTTTTTCTTCTCTGGTACTTTAGGCCTTATGCTTAAAAATGCTTTTGTTTAGATATTTTGGGCTTTTTTTTAATATAACGTTTTATTTCTATAGATGGGGCAAGTAAAATATTTGGGTTTACGTATGAATCTTTAAAATTATTTTTATAATAATTTTAAAGTTATTGAAGCCTGGAGTGCAGTGGCACCATTACAGCTCACTGCAGCCTTGACCTCCCAGGCTCAAGTGATTCTCCCACCTCAGCCTCCCAAGAAGCTGGGACTACAGGTGCATGCCAGCATGTCCAGCTAATTTTTTTTATATTTTGTAGAGACAGGGGTCTCACTATGTTGTCCAAGCTGGTCTCAAACTCCTGGGTGTAAGTTATCCTCCTGCCTCAGCCTCCCAAAGTGCTAGGATTGCAAGTGTGAGCCACTGTGCCTGGCCAAAATTATTTTTAATTGTGATAAAATACACATCACATAAAATTAACCATTATAACCATATTTAATTGTACGGTACTGTAGGCTAATTTTAGTAGGAGTTTCCCTTCTTCCTCAAAGTCAGTTGATTCCCTTTGCCAGCCCAGGTGTGTACAAGAAATGTACAAGGCTCAAAGCAGTATAACTAGACTTGTTCTTTAGCAGTATATCAATATTTAATCAACATTCTCTAACACTGACTCAACCACTTTTAACATATTTTCTTACCTTAACTGTCATTTCTTTCTTTCTTTTTTCTTTTTTTTTTTTGAGCTGGAGTTTCACTCTTGTTGCCCAGGCTGGAGTGCAATGGCACGGTCTTGGCTCACCACAACCTCCGCCTCCTAGGTTCAAGTGATTCTCCTGCCTCAGCCTCCCAAGTAGCAGGGATTACAGGCGCCTGCCACCGCGCCCAGCTACTTTTTGTAGTTTTAGTAGAGGCAGGGTTTCACCATGTTGGCCAGGCTGGTCTCAAACTCCTGACCTCAGGTAATTCACCTGCCTCGGCCTCCCACAGTGCTGAGATTACAGGAGTGAGACACCGCCCCCGGCCTTCACTGTCATTTCTTAATTGGGAAACCTGAAGTGAAGATTAGAGAAAATTTTCATTCAAAATTCAACTATTTTAATTATGTTTTCTCAAGTGTGTTTATTAAGTTACCACGTAATAGATATTGCTTGGTAGATACCAAGTAAATTACTGCATTTTCTGCATAGCTTTAGGTGTTTTTAAAATTTCCTTTTCTATTACCATCTTTTTTTTTTTTTTTTTGGAGACAGAGTCTTACCCTGTCGCCCAGGCTGTGCAATGTTGGAATCACAGCTCACTGCAGCCTCAACCTCCCAGGCTCAATGGATCCTCCCACCTCAGCCTCTCAAGTAGTTGAGACTACAGGCATGTGCCACCATGCCTAACTAATTTTTCTATTTTTTTGTAGAGTCAGGTTTCCCCATGCTGCCCAGGCTGATCTCAAACTCCTAGGCTCAAGCGATCCTCCCGCCTTAGCCTCCCAAAGTGCTGGGATTACAGGTGTGAGCCAATGTGACCAGCCTTATATTACCATCTTTACTAAGCTGGAATTCCCCTACCCCTCCCTTTACCTCCATTATTGTAATTATTACACAACCTGCCCTTCACAAATGTTGACATCACAAAACTTCTGAAATTCGTTGGTGAAATAATCAAGAATTATCTATTCCAGGTATGTGTTTGGAAACTGAAGAACTAATTTACATTTCAGCTAACGTACATGTGTTTTCTTTTCTGCTCAAGGTATTGCACATCTATTACAAATTTCCTGGTTATGGGAGGATTCCAGCTTCTTGCTAAGCCTGCCATGTAAGCAAACCCACACCTTCCAGTTGTTCTCTCAACCAAAGATCATGTTTTATAGTGCTCTGTGTTTTCAAGTGCCCAGGGAAAGCTTTGACTTCATCATTTTACCAAACAAATCAAAATATAAACTTGAAGTAAGTCTTACAAAGGACAGGTACTATTAACCGCTGGTTGTCATTGTAAGTAGTATGCCATTGAAAAAGCACTGAATGAATAGGCTCAGGTTCTGGGTCCTTCTGTGCTATCCCTGAGACTTTGGACAGCTCTCTTTACTTCAGTAGGCCTAGTGTTTTCTCATCTGAAAAATGGTAATGTTCTCTTTCACTGGAGAGGAACAAATAATGTATGTGGTGATACACAGAAAAAAGTGTTTGCGCAGATAGAAAGTATTTGCATTTAGCTTCTGGGTAAATAATTTAAAAGCTCCTTACACAAGGCAATAATCCCAAACGGATAGTTTCTCAACAAGTGTTGACCCAGCAACAAAGCCAAGGTTTTAAAAAAATCTGTATTTAACTTTTTTTTTCTTTTTAAAATAGAAGAGATAGGGTCTCACTGTGTTACCCAGGCTGGTTAGGAACTCCTGGGCTCAAGTGGTTCTCCTGTCTCGGCCTCCCAAAGTGCTGGGATTACAGGCATGCACCACTGTGCCAGGCCAAAAATTCTGTATTTTAATAGAAAATACTTTAAATATGTACTCACCACCCAGATTTAGCAGACGTTAATGTTTTACCATGTATGCTTTTTTTTTTTTTTTTTTTTTTTGAGTCAGGGTCTCGCTCTGTCATCCAGGCTGGAGTGCAGTGGCACAATCTTGGCTCACTGCAACATCTGCCTCCTGGGTTCAAGCAATTCTCCTGCCTCAGCCTCCCGAGTAGCTGGGACTACAGGTGTGCACCACCACACCCAGCTAATTTTTGTATTTTTAGTAGAGACGGAGTTTCACCATGTTGGCCAAACTGGTCTCGAACTCCTGACCTCAAGTGATTCACCCATCTTGGCCTCCAAAAGTACCAGGCTTACAGGTGTGAGCCA
This sequence comes from Theropithecus gelada, assembly GCF_003255815.1. Taxonomy (NCBI): domain Eukaryota; kingdom Metazoa; phylum Chordata; class Mammalia; order Primates; family Cercopithecidae; genus Theropithecus; species Theropithecus gelada. The sequence continues at coordinate 78,381,349 of NC_037680.1, read as the reverse complement.
CCACGCCCAGCCCCGTGTTTGCTTTTGATCTTTTATCCTGATAGAAGGAATGCTAACCATCTCATCTCATTTCTAGTTTTAATGGGAATACTTTTAATATTTCACTATTAAAAATGATTACTTTAGGTTTTTGGTAGATACAATTTATAGGGTTAAAAAGCCCCTATTTCTAAAAGTTGTAGAGGAAGCGATTTTTATAATGTTAAATATCTTTGCGTTTCCAAATTCCAAAATTCAGTAATCTATGTATTAATTTTTTAATACATTGCTGAAATAAATTTGCTTATACAGTTGTCTCTTAGTACCCATGAGGGATTGAGTCCAGGACCTCCCAAAGGAAACCAAAATTCAAGGATGTTCGAGTCCCTGATATAAAATGGCTTAGTATTTGCATATAACCTGTGCACATCCTTTCATATATGTTAAATCATCTCTAGATTACTTATAACATCTAATAAAATATAAATGCTATATAAATTGTTGTTATATGGTATTGTTTAGGAATTAATGACAAAAAAGTGGTAGAGACATAATTTTTTTATGAAATATTTTTGGTCTGAGGTTGTTGAATCCACAGATTTGGAACTCACAGATATGGAGGAGCTTTTTCTCCTTTTCTGTTTCCTGGAAGTTCATAGTTTATATGAAGTAGGAATTATTTGTACTTTGAAGATTTAGTAAAATTCATCTGTAAAAATAATCTGGGCTTCATGGGGACATTTGCTGTAGGGAGTTTTTACTGATTTAATGAATAGGTATTTTCAGGTCTTTATTTCTTTTTATGGCTTTTGTTATTTATATTTCTCTGGAAAATTGTTCATTGCACCCGTGTTTTAAAGTTTATTGGCATAATGTTCCTACCATAGTCTTAAGATGATTACACCAGAATAACTGTAGCTGTACCCCCTATTTTTCATTCTTACGATTTTTGGGCCTTTTATCTTTTTTATCTTTATCAGTCTTGTCAGCAGTTTACTACTTTTTTAATTAATTTTTTCAAAAATTAGAGAATCATTTCTTTCCCTTTTAAAAAATTTCATTAATTTCTGTTTTTTATTTCCTTCTTTCTTTTTGTTTACCTGTTAACTTCTTACAACTTCGAGTTTAGCACTTGGTTCATTCATTTTTCAAATTTAAAATTTTTCTAATGTAGCCATCTAAGGCTACAAATTTCCCTCTAATTGTTGCTTTAGCTGAATCTTACAAGTCTTGATATGTTTTGTTTTTATAGTCATTCAGTTCTAAATATTTTTGGATGTATTTTTCTAACTTCCATTATGAATCCTTGGACTCACACGCTTGTTGATTTCCAAAATATAGGAGTTTGACCTTTATTTTTTAAAATGACAGGTTCAAGAATATGTCTTTAACCTTGTGTAGTAACTTTAAAATTCTTGATCTTAATACATCACCATTTTCCATTCTTTTACTTTCAGCCTGTCTACATTGTTTTGGTATATTTCTTATAAGGAGCAAATGGATGGACTTATTGTTTGTTGTTATTGTTGTTGTTTACATTTGAGAACTTCTGGTTTTGACAAGTTTAGATTTGTAATTACTGATTTTATATTTATTATTTTAAATCTCATTATTATAATGACTAAAATAGCTTAGTTAACCTATAATGTTGGTGAAATGCTGAATCATAGCCAAAGAAAATAGGAGAAAATGGGGTTGTACCCAAACCTATAATTAAATGGAGCAGAGAGAAAATGCAATAGTTATTTTTCAAATAGTAATGCTTAAAGAAAAACAAGTTTAATTACAGGAAGATGCTAAAGATAGATGAAGACTTGTGACAATTTAAATGGAAAGCTTCTGGGCTTCCTGAAGGGCTACAGCAATTACTGACCCTGGTTCCTTATTCTGCTGCTGTTGACCTTCCTCTAGTATTTCTGAGTCAGATTCACAGTACCGAAGAACTGACCTTGTTAGAACAGGAAAATGAGATGACATAAGTTGAAAGCCTCTTGCCTTTTGCACAGCACCATGCCCAGAGCCTGGGTTTTACATAGTTAAAGGCAGCACTGACAACTTTTTCCCATTTCTATTTACAAAGTCAATAGTTAAAATTACCTTAAAGATTTCATTTTCAGAGGAGAGTTTGAGAATGTCTAGAGCACAGCTAGGGTGCCCACATGGCTGTTAGTGGATCTTGGATGATGATGTGCAAGCACTTATCATTCATCTGATTTATCACTCAGCTGCTCACATCAGGCTTGCCTGGTGGTTTGATTATTATGCAAGTTTTTTTTCTTAACTGTGATAAAATATATGTAATGTCATATTTATTTTAATCTTAATTGTACACTAGTATGTGTACAATTGAGGGGCATCAAATACATTCACAGTATTGTATAACATCACTATTTTTTCATTATCCCCAAGAAAAACTGAGTGCATGTGAAATAATAACTCCTCCCATACTGTCTCCCCCTGTCTACCTGGCTCTGGTAACCTCTATTCTACTTCCTCTCTGTATGAGTTTGCCTAGTCTAGGTACCTTATATGAGTCGAATCATGTATTTATTTGCCCTTCTGTGTCTGGCTTATTTCTTTAAGCATAGTATTTTTAAGGTTCATTCATGTTGTAGCATACGTCAAAATTTCGTTCTGTTTTATGGCTGAATAATATTCTCTTATATGTACACACTACTACATTTTATCAATCAGTTCATCTGCTGATGGACACTTAGGTTGTTTCTACCTTTAATATTTTTATTTTAAAAATCTGAGTAAAAAGTATAGACTTTGCCATATAAGGAAAAAGTAATATTGCCACTATTAGATTAAAAACTCCCTAGAAAAGATAAGCTGATCAGAGATGATTTCTGGTTCAGATTTCTTAGGAGTGTAGCTTGTCCTCTTTCGGGGAAGACTGTAGGTAAGGACATGAGTGAGTCCTGGAAAGTAGTGGAGTTCACAAGAGTTGGAACATTTCTGGTCTACTGTAGACTGGGTACTGGGTATTGAGGAGAAATACGGTCCAAGGGAGTTTGTGTTCACTATATCTTACCTCCGCCTCTGAGGAGCAGGTCAAAGCAGAACACTTGTATAGAATTAAGTAAGTCCTCAGCTGGTCTCTGCAGTAGAACATGGAGAACAAAGTAAGAACATTAGCACAAGCCAAACATAAATAAAATCTGGGCACTCTATCTAAGATCTTTTTTGTTGTTGTTGTTGTTGAGACAAGCTGGTCACCCAGGCTGGTGTGCAGTGGCACAACCACGGCTCACTACAGCCTCCACTTCCTGTGCTCAAATGATCCTCCTGCCTCAGCCGCCTGAGTAGCTGGGACTACAGGTGCACACTTCCATGCCTGGCTAATTTTTGTATTTTTTGTAGAGACAGGGGTTCGTTATGTTGCTCAGGCTGGTCTCAAACTCCTGGGCTCAAGCTATCCACCCACCTTGGCATCCCAAAGTGCTGGGATTACAGGTATGAACCACTGCACCCAGCTCACCAACTCTTACTGCTTTACCATTAAGTATTTTGGTTTGGTGAGCTAAGCCTTAATGGGTTATTGATCAGCATTAAAATTTGGAATAAAATTTTAACGATGAATTTATAAAAAACTGAATATTAAAAACTAATTTTTGGCTTCAGTTTGAAATGCTTTTGAAGATATCAGCATTGAAATCATCACATATAATCATCTTTATTGTTTCTTGTTAACTGTAATACTAGTTCTTTCAGCTTTTTATTACTTTCCTATAATAAACTCATAATTGAAGGAAAAAAGAAGAAATTAGAAGTGTTTTAATATCCACACTAATTCTGTTGGAGCAAGGAGCTTCGCTTTTCTTCCAGTGTTTCTATTTAGCACAGCTGCCTAGAGCAATTAGTCTTGCCATTTATTGCTGTGACTTTTGGCTTTGAAATTAACAGGTAATGGTGTCAGCTGGTCTCTGATTATTCACCTTAAATTGTGGGATGCATGATTCATTTCCTGGAACATAGGCAGAAGCCTGTGATTAACCATTTGTATTGCTACCATTTGCTACTTTTTATACTTAAAAAATCCTATCTTATAGATAGGGAAATTCTTTTAATTATATCTGGCTTATTTCATTGTATTTCTACTTTCATAGCAGCTAAAAATGTGCATTCTGAAAGGTACTTTCTAGTGAAATGTTTTATTTAATATCATGCATATTACCAATTCAAAAAGGATTAACTAATTTTGTTTTCCTCTACCTCTAGTGATTTCCTAAATAAAAACCAAGAGCTGTTGCAAGATTTATCAGAAGTGAATGATGAAAACACTCAGTTGATGGAAATACTGAATACTTTGTTTTTCTTGCCAATCAGACGACTTCATAATTATGCAAAAGTTTTGCTAAAGCTTGCTACTTGTTTTGAAGTGGTAAGCTCCCATGTATACCTCTTTGGGCATTTGGAAAGCCAAGGATCATAGTTGTTTATATGGATTATGCCACCACAAGATCTGGAACTCCAGTAATTTAATATTTACATGTGTCTAATTAAATTTAATTTTCTTCAGGGAAATGATAGAGGAAAGTATGACTGTAGATAAATTGAGTTTTCTGTGGATTCAGTTTCCTTTTAGGACCTTATCAAGATGAATAAACTGTATTCATTTTATGAAACTTTGTCTAAAGTTGAGACTCTATGAGATGTTACTCACTCAGTAGTTGTCAAAATTTATTGGATGCATGCTGACTATGAGTTAAACAGAGCTCTTCAAAGCCCTGGTTTTCTGTATAAGGGCACACACCTGTAAGGCAGGGGTGTTAACTGGCCTGGATTCATGCTAGACTTTATACCAGGTGTTTAGGTTACCTTAGCAAATGCTGAGAGGAATCAGTGTTACAGGATTTTCTCAAATGTTAACTAGTCCACTCCTATATAAAACTAGTTAGGTGGAACCCTAGGAAGTTAGCACCACACTAGGATATAGATGTATGTTAAAGCTGGTCCTGAGACATTCACCTTTCAAATACCATCGAAATGTGTGGTTTCATTTTGTTTCTACCCTGAAAGGCTCTAGATAAATTATAATGACTCCAAAGTCCCTTATAGGTTTTTTTGTTGTTGTTAGTTAGTTTGTTTGTTTTTGAGACAGAGTCTCGTTCTGTCACTGGGGCTGGAGTACAGTGGCGCAATCTTGGCTCACTGCAACCTCCACCTCCCAGGTTCAAGTAATTCTCATGCCTCAGCCTCCTGAGTAGCTGAGATTACAGGTATGTGCCATGACACTGGCTACTTTTTTTTTGTTTTTGTATTTTTAGTAGAGATGGGGTTTCACCATGTTGGCCAGGCTGGCCTCGAACTCCTGACCTCAAGTGATTGGCCTGCCTCGGCCTCCCAAAGTGCTGGGATTACAGGCATGAGCCAACATACTGGCCCCTTATAGGTTTAGAATCTTCTTAATCTCCGGGTCTGTCTCTTGATCTAAACAGATTTCACCCCTCAGAGTGACCCAGGAACTGATTGATGTAGGCTTTCTACAGTTGAGCCTACTGTGATCTTGTAGGTCTTTTCTTTAGTCTGATTTTGACTTTAAAACTAGACTAAAGAAAAGACCTACAAGATCTTTAAACTGATCTAGCTTTAGCTGTGAAGGTTTGACCTATCAAATATCCCATTGAGATACAGCTTTCACCCCAATATGGCCTCAATCAACAAAAAAGTTTCCTACCAGATCAGCTTAGAATTGTTCAGAGTGAGAGTTCAGTTTTCCTGGATGTAGCTTTCATGTGCTTTATATTTCCTTCCTGAAACACTCCCACTCCCATCCTCATTCTGGGACAAAAGTCATTTTATCATGAAAATAAAGCCCTCTTTGACTCTGTTGGTTCTCTTTCCCCTGTCCATCTCTGAAGGATTATTTACTCTATTTTGCTAACACTTTCCATTATTCACTTCTCATGTTATATCAGTGGCCCTTATCCTCATCACAGGGGGTCAAAATCAACTGTGGAAGCTTTTTCAAAACGAACCTGCCTGTATTCCATCACTATACATTATAATTGAGTAAGTCTAAGGCACACCTTTGACATCGTGTGTGTGTACACATATATGTATTTTTTAAATGTCTCCATATAAAAATAATAATAATACTTAACATTTATTGAATGAATTCCATATGCCAGGCACTGTTCTAAGCAAGTTATATGTATTCATTTAATCCCCACATCAACTCGGTGAAGTAGGCATTATTATTATACCTATTTCATCATCAGCCTTTTGCAGATGAGAGAATTGAGACACAGCTGAGAACTGGCAGAGCTACAATTCATATCCAGGCTCTGGTTCCAGAATCTGTTCTCTTAACCTACTTTTCTAGATTGTCTTTTATGGTATATAACCTGTTAACAAAACCACTGCATTATTCTGGTACATTTTTCTATCTTGTCTGCCTAATTATGGTACAAAGATCATGCCTTATTTTTTTTCCCTAGCATTCTAGCAGAATGTTTCATATGTGGTAGATACTCATTAAATGTTTCTTAAGTGAATGGAAAAAATGAAAATGAGTGACTCTCACAATTGTGGCAAGTAAACTCATGAATGTGAGAGATCATTCTTCGATCTTACCTTCTGCTCCCTCACTACATGGCATAGCAGTTACACCCATCCCAGTAGTTGGTTCTCAAAGCTTGGTTTGCAGACCCCTGGGGCTTCCAAAGATCATTTCAAGAGGTTCACAAGGTCAAAACTATTTTCATGACAGTACTAAGATATTTGCCTTTTCCACTGTGTTGTCATTTACCTTGATAGTGCAGAAGTTAAGGTGGGTAAAACTGCTGGCTCCTTGGTAGGAATCAAGGCAGTGGCACCAGACTATACTAGTAGTCATTGCATTCTTCATTGCCATGCACTTGCAGTTAAAATACAATTTCACTTAAGAATGTCCTATTACGTGTGGTGACATGCAAAGTACATGTAAAGCAGTTCTGCTGCATGCTGAAGTGTGGTGGTTTTTCAAGAAAAAGCATGATTGTGATTGTTGAGTTGAGAGCTCCTGTTGAAATAAATGGGTTGCTTTTTTTTTTTCTTTCAACTTGAAAGGACAATTGACAGATAAACTGATTTTTCAGATTTGGATATTGGCAGATATTTTCTCAGAAATGAGTAAATGAACCTGTCATTTCAAAGGGAACAAATGATAGTATTTGTTGCCAATCATAAAATCTCAACTTTTAAGCAAAAATTAGAATGTTAGAGATGAATCTACCACTGTGAGTGTGACAGTTTCCTGATACTTAGGACTTTATCTCATGAGATTGGTGGTTCTATGATCCTGTGATTTTTGATGTTGTAGAAGAAAGATGTCAACATTTGGAAAATCTGCATAATTCAGTCAACCAGTATTTTCTATATGTCCAATCCACAATCATAGATGGTACAAAGTCATAGATGGTAAAAGACCCATTCAAAGAGCGCGATGAACCCCTGGATTTTAACATCTCAGTGTACAAAAAGCTCATGGCTGTGGTTTTAAATTCCACATTGCAGCTCTCTTTAAGAATCTACCACTTAGCAAGTTTTAATGTAGTATCAAAGGAAAATATCCACATTCATTTGAAATGGCTATTAAAATGCTTCTCTCTATTCCAGATATATACCTTTATAAGACCAGATTTTCTTCATAGGTTTTAACCAAACAACATATAACACAGTAAATGCAGAAGCTGATATAAAAGTCCAGCTGTCATTTTTAAAGCCCGATAATAAAGAGATTAGAAAAAATGTGGACCATTGCCACTTTTCTCACTAAAAACTTTTTTTTTTTGAGACGGAGTCTTGCTCTGTTGCCCAGGCTGGAGTGCGCATCTCAGCTCACTGCAAGCTCGCCTCCTGGGTTCACGCCATTCTCCTGCCTCAGCCTCCCGAGTAGCTGGGACTACAGGTGCCCGCCAGCACGCCCGGCTAATTTTTTGTATTTTTATTAGAAACAGAGTTTCACTGTTAGCCAGGATGGTCTTGATCCCCTGACCTCATGATCCGCCCACCTCGGCCTCCCGAAGTGCTGAGATTATAGGCGTGAGCCACCGAGCCCTGCCACTAAAAAAGTTTTGTAAGTGAATTAATAAAAGCTTTTGACATTTCTTAATTTTATGTTCTAATATGGTAAATATTAATAGATACAGTCCACATAAGAAAAATAAAGGGATCCCGAGACCAAAACATTTGAGAACTGCCCTATCCTGGGGTCTCTGCTGCTCTCCTCAGTAACTGCCGGGTTTTGTCTCTCTCCCCTAAATTATTCCCCTATTTCATATGTATTTTTATGTAGTAGAATTTTTCTAAAACCAATCTCCTTTTCCCAGTCTCCTGCAATGTGCTACTTATGCTCTTGGGCCAAATTTTCCCCTACATTTAATGCTATATATCTAAAGCAGACTGAGGCTACAGATTCTGGATAATGATTTTATGTTCTTTTTTTTTCCTCTTTAATTTTTGCCCTGTAGGCATCTCCAGAATATCAGAAACTGCAGGATTCCAGTTCTTGTTATGAGTGTCTTGCTCTCCATCTCGGCAGGAAGAGGAAGGAAGCAGAATACACACTGGGCTTCTGGAAGACCTTCCCCGGAAAAATGACGGTAAGCCGTGCCAATTGTCATTTGTTACCCTAGCAAACAGCAACTGTTTCAATAACAATTGATATCACTTTCTCTGTTCCTCACTTGTTTATGGCAATAACATTTTAATGACCCCTTTCCTAAAATGTCTAAGGACCATACCAATGGGTACTCTAAATACCTTCTCTCATTTCTAGAAATCCTCTCTGAAGACTTACTCACCTTTAGTTTGTTTTTGTCTTCTTTTTAATCTCCTTTGAGCTCTGATTTTGTGAAGTGGTTAGATCCCATATAAATTTAGTTTTTACACCACGCTAAGCTATGACCACCAAATTCCCTTAAACGTGATTTGTGTCTCTTTTATTTTCTCTTTGCATGTTAAAATGATTTTGATTGTTTCACTTAGTATTATATTTGTCTTTAATTCCAGGACTCCTTGAGGAAGCCAGAGCGTCGACTGCTGTGTGAGAGCAGTAACCGAGCCCTGTCTCTGCAGCATGCTGGGAGGTTTTCTGTGAATTGGTTCATTCTCTTTAATGATGCACTGGTCCATGCCCAGGTAGGCTGGATTCCTCACCTTAAAAGAATCCCTGAAAGGTGGAATCCTATCCTTTTTAACTATACTATCAGTTTATGTTCAAAACTAGTGTGAGTTTACTGAAACTGTTGACTAAAAGAGACTGTTCAGCTACAGCATGGATTTGTGTATGCACTGGATTTCAGAGAACTTCTGAAGTTTCCAGCTTGAGAATGAGTGTCAGCCATGTGAAAGGGGCCCTGCAGCAGAGATGGCAAGGCCCTTTGGGTTAGCTGTGTTATGGGGACAATGTGGCAGAATTGGTGGCACCTGCATGGACTTAACTATTTCAAGGGGTTGTGCAGCAGCGACTGCAGGGCCCATGTGGGTTAATGACATGAAGGGGATATGGGCAGAGACCCCAAGGTCTACATGGGCTTTCATAAAAGTGCCTCCATGTTCTCTGTTTCAGTTCTCCACACACCATGTTTTCCCTCTGGCCACGCTGTGGGCAGAGCCACTGTCTGAAGAAGCTGGTGGTGTGTAAGTGTGTCCCCCCTCCCCACTCTACCCCGTCCAAGTCTGTTACCCAGGTTGCTTCCTTAAATGTGAAAAAAGGCTCAGGAGGACTTGGGAGACAGTCTCCCCATTCTGCATAACGAGACCCACCTCCCAGCACATTAGACAGTAAAGTAGTCTATTGATAATAAAATGGCCTGTTGCAAAGATCATGGCAAGTCACGATCAGGTGATGAAAAGGCATCTTCATTGCACACATCCCCATCGTTCAACACAGAGCAGAGAATTCTTTGTTCTTTCCACCATGGTGGGACCCAAAACCAAACAAGCGTTTACATTAATTGACTTCTGCTCCTCTTGAAATAAAGAGGTTGCTTTTCAAATTTGAGGATTGATACTGTAACGACAGGTTGTTAAACCTACTGGTATTTGTCCTTGTGAACGTTTTAGGAATGGCTTAAAGATAACCACACCTGAGGAGCAGTTCACTCTCATTTCATCTACACCCCAGGAAAAGGTTAGTCCATTATGGTATTTTCTTTCAATCTTCACCCTGGCTTTTTCTGCCTCTTATGTAATAAAGAAGAAATATAAATTGTTCTTGCTTGACTAATGATGTACAGTTCTTCTGATAAATCTTCATTAAGCCAAAACTATAGGTTCTTGGTTTTGTTTTTTTTTTTAATGTGACTCAATTTTAAACATATAGCAGAGAAATCCAAGAGCCAGTCAATATTACTCTATTAACAGGAAAAGCATGGGACGCAAATAATTTATTCACACCAAAGAAAACTAACAGGGTGTAAAGGAATGCTTGATGAATTGTTGCCTTAAGCTTATTGACATTACTTTTTGCTCCTAGACAAAGTGGCTGCGAGCTATAAGCCAAGCTGTAGATCAGGCTTTGAGAGGGATGTCTGATCTTCCCGCTTATGGAAGTGGTAGCAGTGTTCAGAGACAGGAACCACCCATTTCACGCAGTGCCAAATATACTTTCTACAAAGATCCTCGCCTAAAGGATGCCACCTATGATGGACGCTGGCTTTCAGGGAAGCCTCATGGCAGGTGAAAATGTTGAAGATTTATACCTGGGGTGAGGATGATCATCACATGATAGAAAAAGTATTGATTACCTGAAATATTAGTTGACATGCATTATTCTTTGCTTACGCATTCCAGAGGGGTTTTGAAGTGGCCTGATGGAAAGATGTATTCTGGCATGTTCAGGAATGGCTTGGAAGATGGGTAAGAAAATTGTGTAAAATATGATAGTAAATTCAAGTTCAGTAAAGTCATAAATTATGTTATTTTATATGCAGAGCTGCTTTTCAAACAAAAGTAGATTTTTGTTGTTATTTTTCAGAAATGCACATGTATGATCATGAAGAGAGCCAGGAGTGAGGGATACAGCCTCTGATTTACCTAGACTGGGTCATTTTCCTTGATAGCTGTGTGACCTCAAATTACACAGCCTTCCATCTGTTAAAATGGGGCTGTGTTTTCGATAATTTCTCAGTTGTGAAGACTGAGAACTCTGGTAATGTTAATGGTAGGACTATTGAGACAGTAGTCCCCCTTTACACAAAGGACATAGAAAAATTTTCCTTTCCGTTGTTTTAAGTCATCTTTAATTTCTGCGGTATGTTAAAAGAGAAAATTTCCCAGTGCTCTATTATCCTAATGATGTTCTAATGACTTTTTAAAATAAATTTATCATGTTTTCTAACACTAGAAATGTATTTACATGATTAGTTTGTGACAGTATTTTGTATAATGTTAAGGAAGTAATTTATTTTAGTGTATAAAAAATGTTGGGTAGGTGATTTTGTGTGTCTGTGTGATCATGTAAATTCTTGTGATGTGTTAAAGTCTCTTTTTAATAGATTGTTAGAATGAGAAGGACTTTAGATCATCTCATTTACCCGCTGAGTTGCCCCTCTTATTATCTAAATAAAGGAGCTGGATACCTGGGCTTACCCCATGGTGGTGCAGGTAATTAGTGACAGAGATAGGCGAAGGACACAGGTCTTCTGTTTTTCACCGGACTTGTATTAAAACACCATATCTTAGTGTAGTGGGGCTGATGTCCCACTCCTCTTGCCAAACAGCTTAGGTTATAGATTCACCTTAAACCAAGATGCTGTTTTAACCCTTTCCTCCTACAGGTGAATGTTTTCTCTGTCTTCCTTGTTAAAATGTTTACCACGATACACATACAAAAGGTGAATATGTCATAAATGCATATTCTTTTGTTATTTTTTCTTTTTCGTGGCAGGTATGGAGAATACAGAATCCCAAACAAGGCAATTAACAAAGAAGACCATTATGTGGGCCATTGGAAAGAAGGAAAAATGTGCGGTCAAGGAGTCTACAGGTAATGACATTGGAAAGGCTGTTGGACTGATGTTGGTTTTTCATATAACCATGTAAACCTGAATGTTTGCATAGTCAAAATTTCCAAGGTTTAAGTTTTGCTTAGTCTTATAGATAAAATTTAGAGGAGTAAATAAAATTGAAACTCTCTGTGATCTTCTTTTAAAGGTCAACCCCTCATCTATCACAGGATGAAAATACTGGATTATTAAATTTAGTTCTTATCTAAATTTTATATACCTTATAAACCATAATTTTCTCATAGAGACTCCTATATGTCTTATCTATAAATTTATCTTATTTTTATTTACCTGATTCTAATGGACAAAACCTTTATTCTTCCCTCTTACAAAAAACTCATTATTTCATTTTCCCATAAGAGACTAAAAACACATTTTTTTCCATGTTAATGCAAAATACCACCCATGGTGTCTTTAACTTTTTAACTTTAATCATTCAAAAACAAGGTTTTTTTAATTGGTGAAAAATAATCATATAAACAAATAATTATAGCTACCAGTGAGACTGAGTATGGTTTTGGATTTTCTAAACTTTGTAAAAATGAGCATCAGAATTCAATGTGCATGTGGTAATTATCCATTCTTTCCAACCACAGCTATGCTTCTGGTGAAGTGTTTGAGGGTTGTTTCCAAGATAATATGCGTCATGGTCATGGCCTTCTACGAAGTGGGAAATTGACGTCCTCTTCTCCTAGTATGTTCATTGGCCAGTGGGTAACGGATAAGAAAGCAGGATATGGTGTCTTTGATGATATCACTAGGTACAGTGTTCTCCTTCTTTTCTCACAGTTTAAGCAAATGATTAAGTACCATGATTATTTAACAAGCAGTTTATACTTATTTTGTCTTTTTCATGGAGATTAGTAAGATTTCTTTGAGTTTGAGTAGGTGAAAAATAAACCTTCTTTTATGACAAACCCTTTTATTTATTTTTTTTTATTTTTTGAGATAGGGTCTCACTCTGTCACCCAGGCTGGAGTGGTGCGATCTCAGCTCACTGCAATGTCTGCCTCCTGGGTTCAAGGGATCCTCCTACCTCAGTCTACCAAGTAGCTGGGACCACAGCCACACACCACCACACCCAGTTAATTTTTTGTATTTTTGGTAGAGATGGGGTTTTGCCATATTGTCCAGGCTGGTCTCGAACTCCTGGCCTCAAGTGTTCCACCTGCCTTTGCCTCCCAAAGTGCTGGGATTATAGGCATGAGCCACCGCACCCAGCCTCTTTCTTTTTAAGTTAGCAAACTTTTGTGTAAGAAAAACCTGTGCATAGGTTTTATTCTGCTTATTACATTTTAAATGAAATTATTTAGAGTTGAATTCTAGGCCTTCTTTTTAAAAATTATATATTTTAAAGTTATCAAGTAACTACCTGGGGTATCTACAGATCTGTGTCAGATAGACCACAATATTAAATTCCTCAGAGAACATTACTGAGTGAGATGTCTTTTGCTCTCACCTTGTCCCATATTTGAGGAGACAAAGTTAACTACTTTAACTAGAAAAATGGAATCTATACCAGCCTAGGGTTGATGCCTGGGATCTCCCATGTGATAATTGTCTTTTCCCTACTTTATCCTTGTCTTCAGTGCTTTTTCTTTTCTTTTTATTTCTGTGCAGGGGGGAAAAGTATATGGGAATGTGGCAAGATGATGTGTGTCAAGGGAATGGTGTGGTGGTTACCCAGTTTGGATTATACTATGAGGGCAACTTTCACCTTAATAAAATGATGGTGAGTGGAATATTTGCATGTAGTTATTACTAACTTGTTAAAGCTCCTTTGTCTCTAACTTTTTAAGTCATCTTTTGATTAGTTTCTACCTCTTAGTACTATTTTCCTTCTTTTAAGATTCCATAAGGCTTTGGGGATATGACTGCGTGCACTCTTAAGTTACTCTATTTTATGTGTTGTAATTTTTCTCTTGTTTTCTTCTTATAGGGAAATGGGGTTTTGCTTTCCGAAGATGATACTATCTATGAGGGAGAATTTTCAGATGACTGGACTCTTAGTGGAAAGGTTGGAAACTAGCTTTCTTCTTTTTCTCTCTAATAAATTCTTTTACTAATTTTTTTGACTTTAAAAATAGCTGATTTATATATCCATAAAATTCATCCCTTTCAAGTGCACATTTCAGTGATTTTTAGTCAACATAGCTGTACAAACTACCACCACAATCCAGTTTCAGAACATTTCCGTCACCCAAGAAAAGCCCTTCTGCTCATTCAGTGACTTCCATTTCCACCACCAATCCCAGCCAACCACTAATCACTCTTAATCACTCTATAGATTTGCCTTTTCTGGGCCTTTTGTATAAATGGAATCATACATGCAATCTCCTCTATGTGGCTTCCTACACTTAGCATAATGTTTTTGTTTTTTCCATATTGTGGCATGTATAGTATTTGTTCCTTTTTATGACTGAATAGTTTTCCAAAACTACATTTTGTTTATTCTTTTACCAGTTGATGGACATCGAGTTATTTCCAACTTAAGACTATTGTGAATAATGCTGCCATAAACTTTCAAATGCAGTTTCTTGTGTAGACTTATATTTTCATTTTCATTTCTCAAGTAGATGCCTAGAGTGTAATTGCTGGGTTTTATGGTAAATTGATGTTTAATGTATTAAGAAACTGTCAAACTTTTTTCCAAAATGTCTGTACCATTTTACATTCCCATCAGCAATGTGTGAGAATACTAATTTCTCCATATCAATGAGGATACTAATTTCTCCATATCAAAAAATATTTCTGATTTTCAGTCTTTTTTTCTTACAACCATTCCAATGGGTATGAAGTGGTATATCCTGGTTTTCATTTGCATTTCCCTAGTGACTAATGATGTAGAACATGCTTATTAGTGATTCATATATCTTCTTTGATGAAATGTCTGTTCAGATCTTTGGCCTATTTATAAAATTTTGTTTGTACTCTTGTATGAATTATAAGGATTCTTTCTGTATTCTGGATACATGTCCTTTATCAGATATGATTTGTAAATATTTTCTTGCAGTCTGTGACTTGTCTTTTATTTTCTTAATGGTGTCTTTTGAAATAGAAAAGTTTTTCATTTTAACGAACTCTATAAAAAATTTTATGAATTATGCTTTTGATGTTATGTCTAAGAAGTCTTTGCCTTTTGGCTCACTCCTGTAATCCCAGTACTTTGGGAGGCCGAGGCGGGTAGATCACGAGGTCAGGAGATCAAGACCATCCTAGCAAACACGGTGAAACCCCAGTCTCTACTAAAAATACAAAAAATTAGCCAGGTGTGATGGCAGGCACCTGTAGTCCCAGCTACTCGGGAGTCCGAGGCAGGAGAATGGAGTGAACCCGGGAGGTGGAGTTTGCAGTGAGCCGAGATCCCAGCACTATACTCCAGCCTGGGCGACAGAGTGAGACTCCGTCTAAATTTAAAAAAAAAAAAAAAAATTTTTGTTTTGCCTTTTATATTTAGGTCTGTGATTGATTTTAAGATAACTTTTGTATATGGGTTGAGTTATGTGTCCAAATTAATATTTTTGCATATGGCTATCCAAATTTCCCAGCACCTTTTCCCGTTGAATCTTGGCACCTTTGTTGACCAGAAAATGTGTTTATTTCTGGTCTCTCAGTTATATTTCACTGATCAACATGTCTCTCCTTGTGTTAATACCACACCATCTTGATTACTGTTGATTCCTAGTAAGTTGTGAAATCAGGAATATAAGTCCTCCAAATTTGTTCTTCTTCAAAATTGTTCTGGCGAATCTAGATTCTTTGCCTTTTCATATAAATTTTAGGACTGGCTTATCAAGATTCTGCAATAAACCTTGCTAAGATTTTGATAGAGATTGCATTGAATCTATAGATCAATTTGGGGAGAATTGCCGTATTAATAATATTGACTCTTCCAACCCATGAACATAGAACATCTCACAGTCTATTTAGATCTTTAATTTCTCTTGGCAATGTTTTCTAGGTTTCAGTGTACACATCTTGCCTTTCTTTGGTTAAATTTATTTCTAAGTATTTTATTGGTGCTATTGTGAAGCGTTGTTTTCTTAATTTCATTTTCAGATTGTTCATTGCTATAATAAAAAAATGCAGTTGATTTTGTATTTTGTTCTTGTATCCTGAAATCTTGCTGAATTTGTTTATTAGTGTTAGTATGTGTGTGTGTGTGTGTGTATTTCTTAGGATTTCTTGCATACAGAATCATGTCACCTACAAGTAAATAGATTTTTGCTTCTTTCTTTATAATATGGAAGGCTTTTATTTATTTTTCTTGTCCAGTTGCACTGGCTAGAGTCTCCTGTGGAATGTTGAATAGAAAATATTAAGATTGGACACCTTTACATTGTTTTCTATTTTAGAGAAAAGCGCTTTTTTTTTTGAGATAGGGTCTCACTTTGTCACCCAGGCTGGAGTGCAGTGGTGTGATCTCAGCTCCCTGCAGTCTCAACCTCCTGGGCTCAAGTAATCCTCCCTCCTCAGCCCCCCAAATAACTGGGACTACAGGCACATGCCACCATGTCTGGCTAATTTTTTTTTTTTTTTTTTTTTTTTTTTTAGAGACAGGGTTTCGCTATGTTGCCCAAGCTGGTCTCAAATTCCTGAGCTGAAGCAATCCACCCACAGTGCTAGGATTACAGTCATGAGCCACCATGCCTGGCTGAAAAGCATTTTTGTTAAAGTGCTTTTCCATTGTCTGTTGAGATGATTGTGTGGTTTTTATCGTTTATTCTACTAATATGGTGTATTATATTGGTTGCTTTTCTGATGTTAAACCAACCTTGCCCTCCTGGGATGAATTGTACTTGGTCATGGTGTATAATTTTTTTATATGTTGATGTTGCTGGATTTAATGCCAATATTTTGTTGAGGATTTTTGCATTCATATTTGTGAGAGGTAATGGTCTGTAGTTTTCTTTTATTGTGATGTCTTTGTCTGTCTTTGATATCAGGATAATTCTGGCCTCATAGAACAAGTTGGGAAGTGTTCCTTCCTCCCCTGTTTTCTGAAAGTTTGCGAAGCTTTGTTATTATTTCTTCTTTGAATGTTTGGGAGAATTCACCAATGAAGTCTTCTGGGCCTAAGCATTACTTTGTGAGAAACTTTTTAATTTCTAACTTAGTTTTTTTACTTGCTTTAGGTCTATTTAGATTTTCTATTTCTCATTGAGTCAGTTTTGGTACTTTTTGTCTTCCTAGGAATTTTTCTATTTCTCTATGTTATCTACTTAGTTAGCATAAAGCTGTTCTCTTAGTATTCCATTCTGTCTTCACATGTTTGTGATGCTATAATAAAATATCATAGACTGGGAAATTTATTTCTTCATAATTTTGCAAGCTGGGAAGTCCAAGATCAAGGCAACAGCATTCCCTGTCTGGTGAAGGCCTTCTTGGCTGAGTCCTCACATAGCAAAAGATGGAAGGTCAGAAAGGCCTAAGATAGTTCCCTCTGGCACTTTTCTTTTTGTTTTTTTTCTTTTGAGATAGAGTCTTGCTCTGTCACCCAGCCTGAAGTGCAGTGGCACGATCTCCACTCACTGCAACCTCCACCTTCTGGGTTCAAGCGATTCTTCTGCCTCAGCCTCCTGAGTAGATGGGATTACAGGTGCGTGCCATCATGCACAGCTAATTTTTGTATTTTTAGTAGAGACGGGGCTTCACCATGTTGGTCAGGCTGGTCTCGAACTCCTGACCTTGTGATCCACCCACCTCGGCCTCCCAAAGTGCTAGGATTACAGGCGTCAGCCACCGCGCCCAACCCTCTGGCCATTTTCTAAGGCACTGCTCCATTCATGAGGACACTGTCCTTAATCACTTCCCAAAAGGCTCCACCTCTTACAACCATCACAATAGGGTTTAAGTTTCAGTACAGATTTTAGAGGAGACACTTTCAAAACATAGCACCTTCTAACTTTTTTAATTCTATAGGCTGGTAGTAATAACCTGTTTCACTCTTGATTTTATAAACTTTTGTTTTCTCTTTTTTGCTTGATTAATGTAGTTAAATGTCAATTTTGTGTATCTTTTCAAAGAAGCAACTTTTAGTTTCATTGATTTTTCTTTATTTTTTGTCTTCTATCTCATCTACTGATTTTTGCACTAATCTTTATCATTTCCCTCCTCTTTCTTGCTTTGGATTTAGGTTGTTAGTTTGTTCCTCCTTTTGTAATTTTATTATGTGGAATTTTACATTACTGATTCAAGATCTTCCTGAAAAGATAGGTGTTAACAGCTATAAGTTTCCCTCTAAGCACTGCTTGTAATTTACATCATCCCCTATATTTTAATATATTGTATGGTCATTTTATACAGTTCAAAATATTTTCGAGTTTTCCCTGTGTGTGTGTTTTTTTTCTTTTACCCATGGATTATTTTCATATACTCTTTGAGACATGCATGTGCCCATATTTTGTTTGAGATTTAAAGAGTTAGAGACTGGTAAAGAGCAAGTTGAAAAGGAAAACAACCATTTAGTGCTTTTTTACTCTTAATTTTAAAAATTGAGGGCTGGGCGTGGTAGCTCATGCTTGTAATCCCAGCACTTTGGGAGGCCAAGTTGGGTGAATCACTTGAGGTGAGGAATTCGAGACCAGCCTGGCCAGCATGGTGGAACCCCGTCTTTACTGAAAACACAAAAACTTAGCTGGGCGTGGTGGCGGGCGCCTGTGATCCCAGCTACTTGGGAGGCTGAGGCAGGAAGATCACTTGAACCCAGGAAGCAGAAGTTGCAGTGAGCCAGGATCGCACCATTGCACTCCAGCCTGGGCAAATAGAGTAAGACTCTGTCTCCAAATAAATAAATAAATATTGAATATATTTCCTCTAACCCCACATTTTATTCTCTGACTTTACCTAGGGAACACTGACTATGCCAAATGGAGACTACATTGAAGGTTATTTTAGTGGAGAATGGGGATCTGGGATAAAAATCACTGGAACCTACTTCAAACCTAGTCTGTATGAGAGTGATAAAGACAGACCTAAAGTTTTGTGAGTAACTAGTGTTAATTCTGGATGAATTACTGAATGTTTGGAGTTGTCTTGCTTTTATCAAAGCTGGTTAATATTTTAAAAGCAAAATCAAGTTCTTAAAGTCTTCTTTTTTATTTTATTTTATTTTTATTTTTTGAGACAGGGTGTCACTCTGTCACCAGGCTGAACTGCAGTGGCGTGATCATGGCTCACTGCAGCCTTGACCTCCTGGGTTCATGTGATCCTCCCGCCTCAGCCTCCCAAGTAACTGGGACTACAGGCACCCACTACCATGCGTGGCAAATTTTTCTAATTTTTCTAATTTTTACAGAGACTGGGTCTTGCGCTTGCTCAGGCTGGTCTTGAACCTGAGCTTAAGCGATCCTCCTGCCTCAGCCTCCCAAAGTGCTGGGATTACAGGTATGAGCCACTGCACCTGGCCAAAGTCGTCGTCTTTTTTTTTTTTTTTTTTTTAAACAAGATGTAACCGCCTTGAATTGTCAACTGACACTACTTTAGATGACTAAATCTATAGTCTTGTCTATAGTCTTGGTTTAGATTATAAGCCTTAAAGCATGGATGTTTAAAAGGAAAGTTCCCCGTGTGAGAGAGTTTTTTTTTTTTTTGGAGATGGAGTCTCAGTCTGTCGTCTAGGCTGGAGTATGGTGGTACCATCTCGGCTCACTGCAGTGTCTGTCTCCCGGGTTCAAGCGATTCTCTTGCCTCAGCCTCCCGAGTAGCTGGGACTATAGGCGCACACAACCATGCCCGGCTAATTTTTTGTATTTTTAGTAGAGACAAGGTTTCACTATGTTGGCCAGGCTGGTCTCGAACTCCTGACCTCAAGTGATCTGCCCACTTTGGCCTCTCAAAGTGCTGGGATTACAGGTGTGAGGCACTGTGCCCAGCCTGAAAGAGCATTCTGAAATGGAATCTGTACACAACTTGATTTTGAAAAGTAAAGAACATATACATACACACACCCACCCACCAAGTGGCATAGTAAAATCTGCATATATGAGGGAAAAAAGGAAAATCTAAGTATATTATGCCCAACCCCATTGCATTTTTTACTTTATTCTCTGTTCTCCCACCATCTGTCCCTAGATGTGGCACAATCACAGAAGTGGACAGTTTTTGGCATATGTCTATTTTTCTTTATTGATTGCAGCTTTAATTTTATCATTATATTTGGTAGCACCTCAGTTTTTTTTGTTCCTAAGGATATGTTTTCTGTACCATGTTTATTCTTAAGAGTATTTTAGAACCCAGTATGAAATGCATTTTAAATTCTCATTATAAGATGTGCAAGGTTCAGAAAGTCCTTGTTCTAACAGGAATCAATTTTTATTTTTATTTATTATTTTTTAAATTAAAAATTTTTTTTTTTCTGAGACAGAGTCTCACTTTGTCGCCCAGGCTGGAGTGCAGTGGCGTGATCTCAGTTCACTGCAACCTCCACCTCCCAGATTCAAGCGATTCTCCTGCCTCAGCCTCCCAGGTAGCTGGGATTACAGGTATGGGCCAGCTCGCCTGCCTAATTTCTTTTTTTTTTTTTTTTTGAGATGCAGTGTCGCTCTGTCACTCAGGCTGGAGTGCAGTGGCGCGATCTTGGCTCACTGCAACCTCCGCCTTCTGGGTTCAAGCCATTCTCCTGCCCCAGCCTCCTGAGTAGCTGGGATTACAGGGATGCGCCATGCACCACCACGCCCAGCTAATTTTTGTATTTTTAAAAGAGATGGGGTTTTGCCATGCTGGCCAGGCTGGTCTCGAACTCCTGACCTCAAGTGATCCACCCCCTTTGGCCTCCCAAAGTGCTAGGATTACAGGCGTGAGCCACCACGCCCAGCCAATTTTTTGTGTTTTTAATAGAGGCAGAGTTTCACCATGTTGGCCAGGCTGGTCTTGAACTCCCGACCTCAGGTGTTCCGCCTGCCTTGGCCTCCCAGAGTGCTAGGATTACAGACATAAGCCACCGCACCTGGCCAGGAATCAATTTTTAAAAATTAATTCTGTGGAATTATAGGAGGCAGAGTCAATTGGTTTGCTTTGTACTTAATATTCCATACACTTTAATATCCAGAAAACAATAATTAGCTAAAAAACAGTCCTTTAAAATTTTCATTTTGTGTTTTAAAAATAGAATTACCATCAGTCTTGGCAGTTTTGGTCACAAAAAAAGCATTCTCAGTTGTATGTTAGAAAGTTTCTGTTCTTTGGAACGATTTTGCACAAAAGAAATGATTAATAAAAGGTTGATATGACTTTATTAGCAGGAAGCTAGGAAACCTGGCAGTGCCAGCTGATGAGAAGTGGAAAGCAGTGTTTGATGAATGTTGGCGCCAACTGGGCTGCGAGGGCCCAGGCCAAGGGGAAGTTTGGAAGGCATGGGACAATATTGCTGTGGCCTTGACCACCAGTCGGCGCCAACACAGAGACAGGTGAGTGAACGCCTGCTCAACATAGAGCAGAGCATGTTAGGAAGATGAAACTTAAGACCAGTAAGTAGTCAAGGCTCACTACATTTAATTTAAAAGTTAATGATGTACTTCTGCTTCTGGGTAAGAGGGATTAAAACACACTTTCTTTATCTTCTGTTGAACTCAACTATTAAACCTGAATAGAATACATGGACAGTTATTTATGAACTCTGAAAAGTCTATATCAATAAGTAGATTGAGGAAGAATACCTGAATTCAAAGTACCACAAAACCAGTGATGAGTTTACTTGATGTTTTGCTCCAATATCCCTCAGCCAGAACTCAGTGCAGCATGAAACATGAAAGCAAGGACTGTGGTGCAGACAGACAGGGACACAGAAAAAATCCCTCTGGTTCTGGCTCATGGAGTGACAAAGGGACTCCTAAAATTCAGAGTGGTTGATACATACTCAGTTTTCTTTCTTTTTTCTCCATTTTCTCATGCCCAAGCCTCCAGGACCTTCTGTGGCAGGGGTGGTAATGGCAGCAGCTAGAGCAGGCATGAACAGGAAACTTGTAAAAGTCAAAACTCCAAGAGAGTGGAATCTTCTTCCCCCTTTGGTGGCTCCTTAGGTCAAAAGAAGTCCAAGCCCCAACCCCACTGCATTTTTGACTTTGTTATCTGTTCTCCCACCATCTGTCCCTAGATGTGGCACAGTCACAGAAGTGGACAGTTTTTGGCCAGAGGACCTTAAAAGGGGTGCCTGAGACCCAGAAAATACTGGGGATGTGATGGAGAGGAGCTCTGGGAAATAAGCCCATAAAGTTGTTTGTGAACTCCTGGGCTCACCCTAGACCTGCACATGTAAGGATTTGATCCTAATTAGTACCAAAGAGTTTGAGAACCAAGCTCATAGGTAGACCACTCAGGTCCCAGAGCAGTCATTAAGTTGTACACTCACAGAACAAACCCAGAAAGGATGCAAAGGCTTTGAGAAGTGAACTGGCATCAGCTTCATGGCCCACAGGAAACTAAAGCAAAAATATCTGCTGTTTTAGGGATTCTCAATATCACTTACACATTCAGTGATTTGCTGGAAGAATTCACAAGACTCAGCATATAGTTGTACTCACAAGTAAGATTACAGCAACACAGTAGGGACGCACAACCAGGTCATAAGGGAAAAAGACACAGGTAGAGTCTGGAGGAATCCATGTGTAAGCTTCCCATGATCTCTCCTTTCTGGGAGGAGTCACACACAACACAGTTTTCCCTGCAGCAAAGTGCAGCCACACGTGTCTCATGTTTCTGCCCAGGGAAGCCCACTAGAGACTCAATGCCCAGCGTTTATATTGGGAGCGGGTCACATAGGCACCCTGTGCCTGGCAGTTGCCAAATTCCACAGTCCCAGCTTACAGGAAAGCAGATGTTCAACATAAATCACATTGTTAATCTAAGGACAGCAAAACACCTTTGTCAGTATACGGAACTTATACGAAGCTTAATTCCCAAGTACCGGCCAAGGGTCAACCTTATAAGCAGTTCCTTTTTATTTTATTTCATTTTTATAAATAGAGACAGGGTCTTGCTATATTATCCAGGCTGGTCTCGAACTCCTGGCCTCAAGGAATCCTGCCTCGGTCTTACAGAAGTGCTGGGATTTCAGGCGTGAGCCACGGCACCTAGCCCAGGTCCTTCTAAAGATAACAGTTTCAAGCCTGCTATGTTTACTCTTTTATGAATGTCAACATTCTCCATAGGATATAAACAAGACCCAGAGTTTTATAATGCTCAAAATATCCAAGACATTAACCAAAATTACTCAGCAATGAAAGAACCATGAAAGTCTCAATTTATTTCAGGAAAGAAAATCAATAAATATCAACAGATGACATAGATGTTGAAGTTGTCTGACAAGAACTTTAAGGCAGCTATTATAAAATGCTCAGATGTGCAATCGCAAACACCCTTGAAATAAATATTAGAACAAATGTATCAGCAAAGAAACAGAAGATATAAAGAAGAGCCAAATCAAAATTTTGGGTTTGAAAATTACACTAACCAAAATAACTTACTGTATGAACTCAGTGGCAGAATTGAGGTGGCAATGGAAGAGTCGGTGAACCTGAAGATAGATCAATATGGATTATCAAATCCAAACAACCGAGAGAAAAAACATGAGAAAAAAAAAAGTGAACACAGCCTCAGGGACTTGTGGGTCTAAATTTGTTTCCTTAGAATTCCAGAAGAAAAGGAGAAAGAATGGACTGAGCATGGTGGCACACACCTGTAATCCCAGCACTTTGAGAGGCTGAGGCAGGCGGATCACCTGAGGTCAGGAGTTCGAGACCAGCCTGGCCAACATAGTGAAACCCCGTATCTACTAAAAATACAAAATTAGCCCAGGCGTGGCGGCATGTGCCTGTAATCCCAGCTACTTAGGAGGCTGAGGCAGGAGAATCGCTTGAACTCGGAGGCAGAGGTTGCAGTGAGCTGAGATAGCGCCATTGCACTCCAGCCTGGGCAAAAATAGCAAAACTCCGTCTCAAAAAAAAAAAGAAAAGAAAAAAGAAAAGACAAGGAGAAAGAATGAGGAATGGAACATTTTGTGAAGAAATAATGGTTGAAAACATCTCAAGTTTAGTAAAAGATGTGAAACCTACAGATTCAAGTAGCTGAACAAATCCCATCTTGGGAAAAACCAGAGATAACCATGTATAGACACATATTAAAATTCATGGACAAAGATCTTGAAAGCAGCTAGAGTAAAATAATGGGAAATCAGCAATTCAAATGACTGCATATTTCTCATTAGAAACCTTGGAAGCCAGAAGGAAGTGGCAAAACGTTTTTGAAATGCTGAAAGAGAAGTTACAGATGTACTTGTTCATTTCTCTCTCTTTTTCTCCTTTGTAAAATTTTCTCTTTTTCACCTTTTTTTCCCTTTTCTTTTCTTTTTTTTCTTCTTTTCTCCTGCTTTTCTTCATCTGCCTTTCTTCTTTAATTTGACCAGTAGCTCCCACAAGCATTGCTTAGCATTTGGACCTAAAAAATCTACTAATCCCTGCAGCAAAACTTCCTAATTAACTATGACTTTTTTGAGTTTAATTCTAGATAATGGTTTGTTTGAGCTGTGCCTTCGTTGTTAAAATATCAAGGAGCATACTTTAATCTGTGCATGTAACTACATACAGTTAATTTTTAAATCAGTTTTATGCTGGTCTTCATTTCCACATGTCAGTTGCTTTCTGAAAGGAATTGAACAAAAACTGGGCAAGTATCCATGTATTCAGAATGCAAATATTTGTTCTGAATAATTAAATGTTCTAGTTTGCTAAAAGTTACCAAATTGTTTAAATAAATTACCAATATTCAAATAATTTTAATACATTAAAGTATAATTACATAGAAATTAAATTCCAGAGGTTGAAAGATACTTCAGGAACTTGAAATGTTTCACAGTCAAGTCTAACAAATACTAACTGTTATTCTAGCCTGGAGAGATTAGTTTAGATTCTATCTAATTGAGTATCCCCAAAATTGATATTTAAAGTAAACCATAGTATAATTTTTGCTTGCTTGATATTCGTGTGTGTGTGTTTCAAGAAATTAAATGTAGAAAGAAGTGATTTTTTTCTATATTTGGGGTACATAGGAATTGATTTTAGTATTTCATTCATGAAGTTCATAATTGTTACCTTCTACTCTATCAGTAGAAGAAATGGAAACTCCCAGAATTGATTAAAGCCATTGAATGCCCCTTGTGCATGATACAGATGGTCAGCTTAGTACAGCCCTGTCAGTTCGACTTGAGACTTTAGCCCTTCAGTTCACCTGGGTTAACTGTTGTTAGGTGTTTCTGAGAAGTGAAAATGAATGAACTTTTTATATAAAATTATATTGCTACCACAAAGATCTTATTTGTTTATCTAAAATCATATAATAATAATGATTATGCACAGTTTTCAGTTTCTCATTGGTTGTCATCTAATGATAGAATACTATTACCAAAAATTTCAGTTGTTTACTAGCATGTGTTTTCTCTT
The DNA here is from genome assembly GCF_003255815.1 of Theropithecus gelada. Taxonomy (NCBI): domain Eukaryota; kingdom Metazoa; phylum Chordata; class Mammalia; order Primates; family Cercopithecidae; genus Theropithecus; species Theropithecus gelada. The sequence continues at coordinate 78,355,938 of NC_037680.1, read as the reverse complement.
AGCCTCTTCATCCAGTTTCTGTTATGTGCTTACCTTGTCACCTGTTGGAGTATCATTATCTCCTTGCTTCTTAACCTCGTTTTCATTTCTTCCTTTGCCCTTTGACTTATTTCCCTTTTTCCTTTGCTCCCTTCCCTCTTTTATTCCTTTTATTCCATTTTTCTGTTGTCACCAACGGGTCTGTCACCTTCAAGCTAATATCATATTTATCTTCAAGCTAATGTCATATTATTTCCAACTCCATGGTTTAGATTGGAGCAGAATCTTCATTAATTTATTGTAGTTGGTACAAAGTAACACTACCTGATTTCCGAATGAATGTTATGTAAACCGAGTATCTAATAGCAGGATCATGATCCTTTCTGAGCTCGTTGGGGTTAGTACTGTGTTGGACGCTCCACTTTGACTGGAGCCACTGATTGTTTCATGTGACAATTTACACGTATCTTGCTTTCTTGATGTGAAATACAGTAGCCTTTTCTTTCCCTTTTTATAGTCCAGAAATATTAAGTCGTTCACAGACTCAGACACTAGAGAGTTTGGAATTCATTCCACAGCATGTTGGTGCCTTCTCTGTGGAGAAATATGATGACATCAGGAAATATTTAATAAAGGTAAACTAGAGTAAAAATTACACTGGTCTTGTGAATTAATGATTCACCTACCACAATATATCATTCAGATAGACTCACAGCTTAATGTTATTCTAATCCTGTTTTTGCATCCTGTGCATTTCTTTTGTTAATTATCTAACTACCAATAAATGTACTATCTAATTACATTTCTACCTAAAGATTGTCCCATTACTATGATAGAACATTTAAGTTTTTTAAGGCATTCAAGGGGCTTCTTAAGAAATACAATTAGAGTTTAAAATTGCTTTTTGTTAATAACATTAGCAAACTAGAGATTGTGTAAGTAAAGCATGCTGCCCTCACCCCTGGATAGGCTGTTTGCTCCCTTCCAAACCTTGAAAGACCGGCTACAATTTAAAGTGTGATATATATTGATGGGAAGTGCAGGAAGGAGTATTCTGAGAAGTCAGGGGAACTGAAGGATGACTCTTTTAGAGTATCATCAACAGTCAGTGTTTAGTTTTCTCCAAGGTAACGTTTTGTATCATTTTTGTGAAGTTTAAAGTATATTTGAATCTTTTTAAAATTTTGTATTTTTTTTTTTTTAGGAGATGGGGGGGTCTCACTGTGTTGCTCAGACTGGCCTCAAACTCCTGAGCTCAATCCGTCCTCCTGCCTCAGCCTCCCTAGTAGCTGGGACTATAGGCATGAGCCACCACATCCAGCAGAGTATTTCTTTTAGTGGTATTCCATATCAGTACTTCCAAAGCCATTTGCCCAAAATGTTAACGAGATTCTTTGATCAAGATTAGGAACTCCAGGTTCATATAACTGGGGTAGACTCAGTACTTTCAAAAAAATTAAAGTATTTCAATATTCCTGGTCCCAAAATTGACTCTTGACATTTTGACAATTGTTTGTCATTTATGAAGTTGTTTCTTATTGATGGATTGTTTCTGCTGTTAATGCACATTGACTGACTTCATTGATTCTCTTCCTACTCAGGCCTGTGACACTCCTCTGCACCCCCTGGGCAGGCTTGTGGAGACACTGGTTGCAGTGTATAGAATGACATACGTGGGCGTAGGAGCCAACCGCAGGTTATTGCAGGAGGCTGTAAAGGAGATTAAGTCCTATCTTAAGCGAATTTTCCAGCTGGTGAGGTAAGAGAGCTTTTCACTAAAGTCTGCAGCTTATGGAATACTATTTTATACCAATGCTTGGGTAGTTTCATCCTGAATCATCAAGAAAATAGTTTTATGCCACAGTCCTTTAATATATTAAATAAAGAAAACATGTTTTAAATGTATGCGTAAGCTGTAAACATAAAAAAGATGAACCTTAGCTATTGTTATTTATTTATTTTTATGTCTTATTAAGTGTAACAGAAAGCTAAAATAAATGGGGTTTTTAAATTCCAATTTTGGTATGAAGTATAGTAGTCGTCTTATTTGGATTCAGTCTCTAGGCAAAAATCAGGTATCTAAAACCCAACCACAGAGTAGATAAAGTTTAATATAAAGTTTTGTCCCTGAGTTCTTGTGTCTTGTCCTTTGGCAACAGTATCACATACATTCATTTGTTTAACAAATTAACAAATATTTATGGAGCATTTCTATGTAATAGCGATCATTCTAGGCTCTCAAGGGATTTATCAGTGAACAAAGAAAATCTTTGCTGTCATGGAGCTTACATTCTAATGGGGGAAAAGAGTCAACATAAAAAACATATGCAGTATGTCAGATAGTGATTAGCGCTGTAGAGAAAAATAAAGGGAAAGAGTACTAGACGTGAGATGCTATTATTTTAAAGAGAAGATCAGAGCAGGCTGACTAATACAGTGGTGGTATTTGAGCAGAGACTTAGAAGAAGGCAATTAAATGAGACAGTAAGCATCTTTGGAAAGAGAGTTCCAGGCAGCAAACAGATTTAAGCTTGTGAGATATAAGATCTTTTACTGAGTTGAAGCCAACAAGTAAATACTATAGTGAGATAATTATACAAAAGTTAATAAATTTGTCCCAGAACTTCCATATATTGTTTGCCTCAACATTTGGAAATGTTTCAGGTTTTGAGGGAGAAGTGATCTATTAAAAAGATCAGTAGCCTGGGCTAGCTCTGACATTAGCTAGATGAGTATAATGAAAATAAGTTTCCTGACCTTTTTTAGTTTTTTCAACTATATAATTAGGTCAGATGGAGGTGCAAGATGTAAATCTACAACAATAGAGAAGACTGCATATTGCCTTTAAAGGGCCAAAATTAAAGTCTGTAAAAATAAGAGAAAATAAACTTATTTATGGTAGAGTCCACTAACCTACAAGAAGTCAGAGTTAAAGTCTATGGCAAAACTCAAAGCTCAGGAAAAAAAATTCCTCACCGATTTATCCCCTTGATCATTTGAAAAATTAATTTTCAACAACTTTTAAAAACATATTTTTAAATTTTATATTGAGTACAGAGGGAAATAATAGACACTGGGGACTCTAAAAGTGGGGAGTGTGTGTGGGAGGGTGAGGGTTGAAAACTTTCTTATTGGATACAGTGTTCACTGTTCAGGTGATGGGGATACTAGAAGCCCAGACTTTACCACTACCTGATATATCCATACAACACAACTGCATATGTACTCCCTGAATCTATAAAAATAAAATAAAACTTTACATTGTATCTTCTGTAATTAATCACTTTTTCCCTTAACGTTGGACATTTAGTTTCCATCAGTATTTGCTTATATTCTAGAATAGTGGTCCTGCTCAGAGTTAATATAAATTGACCTCAGATGAGATTTGCCAGTAAGGGACACGTATCTCATACAGATCGGAATTCTCCATTCCTTAGTAACTAGACAGAAGAAAATCATAGCACGTGAAGATTTTGTAGTGGTATTATTCATTAGCGGCATTCTTAATTTTATCCTGTCAGAAACATCGGTTTTCTCAGGGAACTAAAATACTTAGTTGATAATAAAGCTTGCTTTCATAGCTAATGGAAATGTGTTTTTATGCTTTTCAACCCCCCTAGAGGTATAATTGTATAATTATATTTTTTATTCTTCCTTAGATTCTTATTTCCTGAACTGCCTGAAGAAGGCAGCACAATTCCTCTCTCTGCTCCTCTGCCAACCGAAAGGAAGTCTTTTTGCACTGGGAAGTCAGATTCCCGATCTGAATCACCAGAGCCAGGGTAAGTGGAATTGGGTGGGGACAGTGAAGAAAGGGAGTGGGGACTAGATGATCTTACCCAAAGAGCCCCAGGGAGAAAGTGTGTTCTCTAGGTCTGTTTCCTCATTTCTAAAATGGTATGGTTGGGGCCAGCCACAGTGGCTCACACCTGTAATCCCATACTTTGGGAGGCTGAGGTGGGAGGATTGCTTGATCCCAGGAGTTCAAGAGCAGCCTGGGCAACATAGGGAGACCCCATCTCTACAAAAATAAAAAAATTTAGCAGGGCATGGTGGCACACACCTACGGGCTGAGCTACTTGGGAGGCTGAGATGAGAGGATCACTTGGGCCAGGGAGGTTGAAGGCTGCAGTGAGCTATGACTGCACCATTGCGCTCCAGCCTGGGTGACAAAGTGAGACCTGTCTCAAAAAACAAAAAAAAATGTAGCTGGGTAGGTGTCCCCTCTGAGGTCCCTCTTAGGTCTCTCAAGTACCATTAGCCATACCCCAGGAAAAAGCAACCACAGATGATCTGAGCACAAAGACTGCTTAGCAAAGGAAGTAACATCACACTGACCTAGAATAACCTCAGAGAAATCAGCCTCAAAATGGAAGCAAAGTAGGTTTTCAGTTAGATTTTTAATTCATGAAAAGAATTCACAGTTTCTTCTAAGACAAAATTATAGGTAATGTCCTTATGTCAACTGCATATGTAAAGAGCAGAGTAATATAACTTCTTTAAAATTTCCCATCTCTACTTTTGACTTTTTGAAACTGAAGCTGTATCTTGGATTCTGTATTCAATTTTAATATGAAAAATGCTTCTTTCCTCCCACTCCATTATTTTGTAGTTATGTAGTAACGAGTTCTGGATTATTGCTTCCTGTGCTGCTACCTCGGCTTTACCCACCGCTGTTTATGCTTTATGCTTTGGATAATGATCGCGAGGAAGACATTTACTGGGAATGTGTCCTTCGACTAAATAAGCAGCCAGATATTGCTCTCCTGGGCTTTCTTGGGGTGCAGAGGTAAGTGTAGTAGTTATAAGCACAACCAAATCGTTTTAATTTAACATGCAAACAGCATTGTTGGAAATTTGGCACTTTGATATCTAATTATATATATGGCTTCTAATTATTTACTTTTTTGCATACGTCTTAACGAAAAAGTGATAGTTAATAATCTTTATTTCTGAGAATATTTGGAGATGAGTATGAAACCTACTGATTTTTCAGAATGTGTTTTTTATTATGTTTTCATATATATAGTAATATATGATATACATTTTTATAAATACATATATATAGTAAGTGTGTGTGTATATATAGTAAGTGTGAGCTATCTTGCCTGGTATTTTATAGCTCTTTAGAGCAGAATACGTATCTTTGGCATTCTTCCTTCTCTTCTTTTCTCTCCTCCCTCCCCGTTGGCAATTTTTAAGTTAAAGTTTTTGAAATGCTTTTTTTGGAAAGAGAGTTTCGCTCTGTCATGCAGGCAGGAGTGCAATGGTGCAATCTCAGCTCACTGCAACCTCCANATCTCAGCTCACTGCAAGCTCCGCCTCCCGGGTTCACGCCATTCTCCTGCCTCAGCCTCCCGAGTAGCTGGGACTACAGGCGCCCGCCACTGCGCCCGGCTAGTTTTTTGTATTTTTTAGTAGAGACGGGGTTTCACCGTGTTAGCCAGGATGGTCTCGATCTCCTGACCTCGTGATCCGCCCGTCTCGGCCTCCCAAAGTGCTGGGATTACAGGCTTGAGCCACCGCGCCCGGCCGGCTTCTAATTATTTACTTTTTTGCATACGTCTTAACGAAAAAGTGATAGTTAATAATCTTTATTTCTGAGAATATTTGGAGATGAGTATGAAACCTACTGATTTTTCAGAATGTGTTTTTTATTATGTTTTCATATATATAGTAATATATGATATACATTTTTATAAATACATATATATAGTAAGTGTGTGTGTATATATAGTAAGTGTGAGCTATCTTGCCTGGTATTTTATAGCTCTTTAGAGCAGAATACGTATCTTTGGCATTCTTCCTTCTCTTCTTTTCTCTCCTCCCTCCCCGTTGGCAATTTTTAAGTTAAAGTTTTTGAAATGCTTTTTTTGGAAAGAGAGTTTCGCTCTGTCATGCAGGCAGGAGTGCAATGGTGCAATCTCAGCTCACTGCAACCTCCACCTCCCAGGTTCAAGCGATTCTCATGCCCCAGCCTCCCAAGTAGCTGGGATTACAGGCACGAGGCACCATGCTCAGCTAATTTTTGTATTTTTAGTATAGATGGAGTTTTGCCATGTTGACCAAGCTGGTCTCGAACCCTTTACCTCAAGTGATCTGCTTGCCTCAGCCTCCCAGCGTGCTGGGATTATAGGTGTGAGCCACTGTGCCCAGCGCCACTGTTTTTATTAGAAGGCATTATTGCTTGTTATCCAGGGAATACTAAATGGTTATGTTTCCTTTCTAGTGCAGTGATAAAGCTGATTCCACCTCTGCCAATCACTATTTGTGCTATCAAGAGAAGTGAATAAGCCTTTTTTTTTTTTGAGACAGAGTCTCGCTTTGTTGCCCTGGCTGGAGTGCAGTGGCTCAGTCTTGGCTCGCGGCTACCTCCGCCTCCCAGGTTCAAGTGATTCTTGTGCCTCAGCCTCCTAAGTAGCTAGGATTACAGGCCTGTGTCAACATGCCCAGCAAATTTTTGTATTTTCTTATTTGTGTGCTTTTTAAAAATGTTGTGCTTTAACTGTTTTCAATGGAATAATTCAGTAGTAGAAATGAAATAAAACTGAGTGAAGGAAAAATATTTGGTAATCTCTGTAATGTGTAGGGTTATTGGGATATAGAATGACAAATCCCTTAGGGAGATGATAAAAACTCTTAAATCACTTCTGGAATGTTTATAAAAACTTAACCTGTTGTGGAGCAGTTCTTTTTAATGGGGACAGGGAAGCCAATATAGCTGTCAACTATTTTTATGGGAATTTGTCTACCATAAGTAACAACTTATATTAACAATTTATGGATTCCATTATAGGAAATTTTGGCCAGCAACCTTGTCAATCCTTGGAGAGAGTAAAAAGGTATAGTAAATTTTCTTTTCCTCAGCAAAGATGCTTTTCTCTAATGGGAAGGATTTGAAATAGCAAAACTTTTTCATTTTACTTTGATAGAACAGTACCCAAGCTTGTGTTTGCATCTGTTATTACCAAAGACCTGCACTCTGACATCAATATCATTTATTTTTGTTGTTGCAGAAAATGGTTTTCCTCCTTGACCTTCACTCCCTTTTTTGCAGGTTTTGCCAACCACAAAAGATGCTTGTTTTGCCTCAGCAGTAGAATGTCTGCAGCAGATCAGGTAATCTCTGATTTGTTGAAAAGCTACACAAATCAAAGTAGTGCTTGGTCTGTTAAGATATTATTGCCGGGCGCGGTGGCTCAAGCCTGTAATCCCAGCACTTTGGGAGGCCGAGGCGGGTGGATCACGAGGTCAGGAGATCGAGACCATCCTGGCTAACATGGTGAAACCCCGTCTCTACTAAAAATACAAAAAACTAGCCGGGCGTGGTGGCGGGCGCCTGTAGTCCCAGCTACTCGGAGGCTGAGGCGGGAGAATGGCGTGAACCCGGGAGGCGGAGCTTGCAGTGAGCCGAGATCGCGCCACTGCACTCCAGCCTGGGCGACACAGCGAGACTCCGTCTCAAAAAAAAAAAAAAAAAAAAAAAAAAGATATTATTAATACAGTCTTATCTTTACCTAAGCCTTAAGCATCCCCACTTTATATGCTGATGGTGTCAAACTCAACCTGGAAATTGGAAAAGCTCTTTTGAGACCCTTGGATTATCTTTTACTCTAAAATGACCTTGCATTTTCAAAAGGAGTGGAGAGCCATTCCAGAAATTTATCCACATAATCACATCTTTAGCCAATGGGAAATGAACCAAATTTCTCATTCAGAAAAGAGCATATATTAGGAGAATGAGATTTCACTTGGGTAAAAGGAAACGATATATGAATCGTGGACAGCTGGAGGCTACTTTTCTCATAGCACCATGGGAGTACAAAGTCATTCTTTCCAATGACTCATAATGCCTAAGTGTCCAGGTTAAGGCATGTGAACCCTAGGAGGGAATATTATCAAAAAAACATGATCAAATGTCTTTATTAAGAAAATAATAGGATATCTTTTTGTCATTGTTTCTATAACAGCACAACATTTACCCCATCAGACAAACTTAAGGTCATCCAGCAGACTTTCGAGGAGATCTCCCAGAGTGTCCTGGCATCGCTCCAGGAAGACTTCTTGTGGTCCATGGATGACTTGTTTCCCGTTTTCTTGTATGTGGTGCTACGGGCCAGGTAACTGTTTTCTGACTTTATTATTAGTGAGTCGTTATTTTTAAAAGTCTGCTGCTTGCATTTTCTGAACTGATGACAGGAGTATGCTCTTCCACTAGAAAAACATTGATTAACCCATTCCACTGTGGCATTACCTTCTTATTGAGCTGTTCTTTCTTTTTCCCATCAACTAGGGTCAGAAGGAGAATGGACATGTAGGTGAAAATAACTCAGCATCTTTTTCTCTTTGGGGCAGGATTAGGAATTTAGGCTCTGAGGTACACCTCATTGAGGATCTAATGGACCCCTATCTTCAGCATGGGGAACAGGGTATAATGTTCACCACCTTGAAGGTGAGTGTAGTTATTATTTAATACTTTTTTATCTTCATATCTGTCTTTCATTTACCATATTATAAATGCCATTAACCACTTTTTTTTGTATAGAAGTTTAATGCAAACCTTAAATGCCTTTAGAGCACATTTTGTTCTACACTTTAAAACATTGTATAGTATATTAAAGTAGGATAAGCCAGTTGTTCCTCAAAATACTAAAGCAAGTTCTTCACTATCTAATCCTCCTTGTAAATTGATCATTCAAATTGTTATAAATGCTTACATTTATATAAATAATTGTAACTCTAAAAAAGAAACAGAAAGGATTCTTAATGTACAAGAAAGTTTCCAGCAGAAGTGCTATTTAATGAAACAAGGGTAAAACACGGAAGGCAGTATGTAAATAATGAATTTGAATTCCATCTTCTTTCTTTGCCTTGTATTTACTGTAACCAATAGATTACAAATGGGCTTCTTTGATCTGGATGGCCTGGAGAGATTGTTAGAAGTCATTTGTTTCCCGCCTTGATTTTTCTTGGAATTTGGAAGAATCACTCTAAAGTTTATTGAAAGAACAGCAGATAGAAAGTGCAAAAACACTTGTGAAAAATGAGAAAGAATAGACCTACTCTTCCAGTTAGTAAAATTTATAAAATTATAATAATGAAGATAAAATAGTATGTGACTGTCACAGGAATACACAATTACCTAAATAGAATGGATAGCTCCCATATAAACACTATCGTAATAAAAACTTCACATGAAAGTGGAAACACCAAACACAAAAATGGAAAAGAGGAATTACTTAACAAATGGTAAAACAAAGTATTGGATAGCTTATTAGCAGTTTTGGAGGGAGGGTAGAATAGCAAATCATAGATGCTTCGGGGTTTAAATATAGAGAAAGGAAGAGAAAAGGAAAGACAGGTAAATTAAAATAAGAAAAAGAACTAGAATTCAATGTCATGAATTGACCTGGGTTAACTTTTTAAACTTTTCAACTAAAGTATCATTAATGCTTCTTTTTTTTGAGACAGAGTCTCACTCTGTTGCCCAGGCTGGAGTGCAGTGGTGCGATCTCAACTCACTGCAACCTCCACTTCCCAGGTTCAAGTGATTCTCCACCTCAGCCTCCCGAGTAGTTGGGATTACAAGTGCCCGCCATCATGCCTGGCTAATTTTTGTATTTTTAGTAGAGATGGGGTTTCACCAGCTTGGCCAGACTGGTCACCAACTCCTGAATTCAGATGATCTGCCCGCCTCGGTCTCCCAAAGTGCTGGGATTACAGGCGTTAGCCACTGCACCCAGCCTACCGTTAACACTTCTGTTAAATAAACTGAAAGAGGGGAGAAACTGGGGAAAATATTGACTACTGATGACTTTTATTATTAGTGTTTACATTATATGAAGAGTATCTCAACAGATCACCAAAGAAGAAACTGAACTAGTAAGTTTACATGTAGAAAAATACTCAACATCACTGAAAATCATAGTACTGCAGATTTAAATAAGGTACCATTTTGTGCTGTTAAATTAGCAAGAATGTTTTAAAGTTACTGGTGGGGTTATAGTAAAGTCATTATTATTCCCACATTGGTGATAATGGGGTAAGTAGCCCATTTTGGAAAGCAATTGTTACTAACATAGATATAAACAACATTAAAAAATGTGGAGTTTGACTCAGTGGTTCTACTCCTGGGGATTTAGCCTAAGAAATTAAAGAATGGAAAATGTTCCATGTTATCTGGATGTGCTATTCACTGGGGTATGAGTAATTCCCATACCTGGAAACTTATCATTCAGGGTGCTTCTTAAAAGTGCGTTCCTGAAAGTTATGACTCCCCAGGTCTGCAGTGAGGCTTAATCTGTATATTTATTAATCATACTAGGTGATTCTAATTAGAGTTGTACCTTTTAACGATTGGTATACTCTAAATGTCCAATCAGTAACGGCAAATTGTGGTGTCTCTGCTTGGTGAAGAATGTTAGATAGCTTGTAAAAAAAAACTTTCTTTGTTTTAGAATAAGATGGGAAATGAAAAAATTTTGTCTATACTAATTACAAGTAGGCAAAAGACAGCCACTATATAGGGGAACTAGAAGGGAACAGGGAAAAGTGAAATTGGTTAAATCTGTTGGGCCATCAACTGAATTTGTTCATAAGGGATTTTGTTTCTTTAGTCCCATATGCATTGCTCTCTTTATGTAATTTCTTTAAAAGTGAGTTTGAAATTGTTTTGAACTTTTTTCCAGGCATGTTACTACCAGATTCAGCGTGAGAAGCTTAACTAGGCTGCATAACAGCTTGAAAACTGGATTATCTACTACAGAGTGTTATAACACCATCTGGAGTCTTCCTGTAGTGGCAAAAAAGAACACTGTTGAAATTGGAAAGGACTTTGTGTTATTTAGGTTGTTAGAATGAGCCTTACTAATAATAAGAACCCTGAGCCAAGATAAAAGGACTGTATAGTTTAAAGGGAGGATTGAAAAGGAGGTAAAAAATCAGATTAGACCAGTTCTTGGCCTATGATAAGTTCTAAAAATACCATTCATCTGCTATTTGAAAAAAGAAGAGGATATCCCTTCCTACAGTAAAGGGTATGTCAGCTACGTGAAGTTGTAAGAAAAGCTTCCAGTAGAGCTTCTTATATTAAAGAAGTTGATGGATATTTTTGAATTTCTGGTTTGCCTGAATCCACCTGCAGTTACCCCGATCCCTTTGCAAGAACCAGATCGTACTTGAAACTATAGTGACCACACTCTGCCTTCCTGAGTCCCTTCCAGTCATGTGTGCATCATGTTTCTTTGCCAAGGGAGGGGAGAAAGGAGCTTTTAAACTGCAGTTTTAACTTTTTCTAAGCTTTTTCTTTATGGGAGAGGTTCTGTGCAAAACTACCACATCCTGTCCCCGAAATGTGGAATGCATCCAAATAGGAGTCTTCTGCCTCTTGACTAAAAAGAACATAGGAATTTTGTTTTTGGTTTCTTTATCATGCTACAGAGAGTGAGTACACTGGAATTCAGACACCAACTCTGAGCTGCTAGGAACCTCATTTGTCCATGCACAAACGCTGTATTCCGAGGCCTGTGAATGGCAGCCTGAGGAGATTTTGCATGCAGATTGTGTTTTCGAGCAGGACTAACAGTTGGGAAATAAGCAAAAAACTGCATCGATCCCCAGCCTGGTGGTGGTCTTCCCTATACCTCACACTGAACTCAGGATGGGAAGAAAAAAGGAAACAAGCTTTGGCTTTTTCCATCTCAAAAGTATTGTGGCACCTCAACATTTCAGTGTTTTGCTTTTTAAAAAATGCCCTATTGTAAGTTGTTGGTTTATACTGTATAAGTAACACTAGTAGCTGTTTTGAATAACATAGGTGCTCTTCCTCGTCTCATCTCCTACACCGTGGTGAGCATACAGAGTGTCCTGATTTATGTTAAGTGACTGAGATGATAATTACTTTTGGAAAAGGATCATGGTTTTTGCTCTACTTTATAATCAAGACAAGTGTTTATTAAAATACTGTTTTGGAATGTTGGCTGTAATGTAACAGCAATTTTCGTAATAAAAGGCATTCATCTTTATGTGGTTGTTTTATGATTATAGAAGAAATGAACAGGGCAGCCTAAAAAATGAAAGGAAACCCACACTTAGTATTTCTGTAGCCCACATTATAATCCATGCCTCTAAATATTGACCTGAGAAGTCCCTCTTCGGTTTTAGAAATCTCTGTCTTTAAAATAAACGTAAACCAATAGTTATAGCACCCTTTCTAGCAAAGAGCAAATTAACTTTCTGATCCCAGTAACCCAAGGACATGGGTCTCAAAAGAAATCTATTATTTCTTTGAATAAAAAGCATATTTTGATGGTTACTCTTTATTTTTTTTTCCTCCTAAACAGATTGAGGGAAAGGAAGGTAAGGCTTTAAAATTCTGGTTAGAAACGTTAGATATTATCTCCTAGTTGTAATGTTTTCTCAAGAGGCCTTTCCATCTTGCTGCTGCCTCTACCAGAATGTGCCTGTCCACTGTTGGAAGGGGACCAACCCTTAAAGATCCGTTTATGTTAAATACTTTGCATTTACATTGGAGATTGTTTTGAGTTTCTGAACAGACACGTAAATAACCACATTTGGCTGGTAAAGACAAATTTACAGAATATCTGACTCTGGGCGGGGGTGGATAATATGTGGAAATGGACAAACAAAAACTTTGAGACAAATTGACCCACTGTGAAGTTTTCCAATGATGATAGGCTGTCTCCGTTCTAGGAAAAGCCGTGTTACAATTCATCCTTTTACAGATGAAATTGTTCGGTTACTTTGGATTCTTCCTACTATATGCTTTTCAGATAGCATATTAAAATTATAAATTTTGAAGTGTATTGGAAGAAAAACCCTAAATCTCCAGGCCAATGTTTGTAAATAGAAGTCCCCGGCACTCCTGCAGCAGTTTACAATGATCATTCAGATGCGTAATGAATGCTCACAGCAGCCCAAGGACACAGGTGTTATCCCCATTTCCCCCCATTTTTCAGACAAGCAGTGACCAAGATTTGCTCACTGCCGGAGCTGGGACTCCAGCCTAGAACTTCCCTACTCCCTACTTCTCTAGAAGTCCAGTGCTTTTTGCTACTACAGCTGACAGAGATGTCATTTCATAGCTGGTTATGTATTGAAAGTTCTTAAAAGTGAGTTAAAAATGAAAATCGTATTGAAACAAGTGCTTTTCACAAAATATGCTGTACTCAAAACACAAATGTGTCACATTCCCAGCTTGTGTTTTCATCTATGAGGGAGAGATAAGAAAAGCCATGTGTTTCATGTGGGTACAAGGGCTGATGACCCTCTGATAATTGCCATTTGGTCTCTACCTTTTGCCTTGCTGTCAGCAATACCTTCCTCTCCTTTTTGCAATATCCCCTTCCAAATGCTCTTCCCACTGAGCACTCCCTGCAGTATTAAGTTTTCAGATAAAGAAGTAGCTCCTATCTGAGATCGAAAACGCTATTTGTTAAGTTCAGAACAGTGGCTTAGGAGGGGATTGACCAGAAGGTACTGTTTTTGATGGGCTTCTGTTATTAGCTGAAGAGTCTTCAGTTGTTTTCTCACCATAACATGAGAGATTTAATAAGGATAGTAGGTTATTGGATTATTTCCGGTCCCACCACATTTTTTTTTCTTTCATTAAAAATGCTATCTTTTCTTGTGGAATGTCTGTCATCTTGAAATAATCAACAAAAAATTAGTGTTTTCTGCTGTTAACTGTGTGTTAGAAATTTGAGAGAAAATACTAGAATGTAGGTTTGAAAATGATATAAATTAGACTTCAGTTCAAGGAATACTTAAGAAGATTGGTAGCAGGAAAGGCTTGTGAGTAATTTAGTTGTTAGGCTGGGTTAGGCATCTGTGGATTACATCAAAGAGGATGTGCAGAGGTTTTATTGGGAGCAGTGAGGTGACTTTGGCAGCCAACAGGCCACTAGTATCTTCTACTAACGCTTTTGTCTGGATAGGAGCAACATTGCATGTTTACAGTCTTGCAGGTAAGAGACCTTGGCAAATAATCCTCAGTTACCAGAAGATGTATCCTGTAACTGCCTAGCTTGCCTGTCAGTTTTTAATAGCTAAAGATATAAATCTGGGTAATCTAACTCAAATGGCTTAGTTTCATTGTAACTCAAATGATATGGGGAATTTTATGATCTTGAAAGAGCAGGTTTTGCTTTGAGAAGCCATTTCTTAAGTATGGAATAATGAGTTGTCAGGAAGATTGAGTACAGTGGGCATTTGCCCTGGTCCTAATCAGCAGCATTTGGACCCAGAGGAAGCCAGCTATTTTTGTAGGGGCCATTTCTCATCATTACATTTTCAAGTGCTTTTTTAGGGTTTGTCTAGTAAAAAGCATTATTTTGAAAAACAAGCATAATAAGGGTAGGGGGTTGTGGCATTTCATAGTACATTTTTAAAAGCTAATGGAAATACTGATTTTTAAAACAAGATTTAGGACAAATTCCTTAGGAGTCAGTCACACTAATGCATCTTCTGAGTCAAGAACTAGCTATCCTCTCTGTGTACTCAGTCCAGAATTGCATGTGGTGGGGTGCTTACTTCTTTGCAGAATCAATCAAGAATTCTCACTCTCAAGATAGCAGAAATAGGTAAGTTTCAGCTGACAAATCTGGTACAGAAGTCATGGAAAGGAAGGCAAGTCTTTTACGAGGCATCCGCATCTTTCAGGACTAGGGAAACAAAAGAGGAAAACTTGATTTTACTGCTTGTTAACTCTACTGAATACCTCTTTGAATGTCAGTTTCCTTATCTGTAAAACAAAGGTTTTGCATTTGGTTATCTCTAAGATCCCCTTCTGCCCCCAGTTTTAAAGTTTGACAGGGAAAGAGGTTTAAGTCACGATACCAGGGCAGGGAGGAAAGGAAGGGAGGGCACAGGCCTCTGGAGTTCAGCTGCCTCCCACATCAGGATTGAAGTTCCAGCTGCTGGCCACTGCCTTGAGGGAGGTGTCAGCCTTTTACTTCTGGATCTTGGCCTCTCCTTGTTCTACCCCTTCCCAACAACAACTGAACATACCGAGTGCTTGCTATGGCCCAAGCACTGCTGCAGGTGAAGCTGCAGCATGAACAAGATTTTAAGCAACAGCTCTGCTCCCCAGGCCCTCTGCAGACAGTATATCTGCAGGAGACAGACACTAAGTGAGCCAATGGATATGATAACTGGCAAAATGAGAAGTGCTATGAGGGAAAGAAGTTGCAACTGTTTTCTTAGCTACCTGGAGGGAGGGAAAATCATTTTCTGGAAGTTTTTTTCTAGGAGTTTTGTCTTACCTTTGGCTGCCATAACAAAATACCATAGACAGTGGCTTAAACAACAGAAATGTATTTTCTCATACAGTTGTGCAGGCTGGAAGTTGAAGATCGGGGTGCCAGCATGGTTGGGTTTTTGCGAGGGTTCTCTTCCTGGCTTTCAGATGGCCGGATTCTCACTGTGCCATCACCTGGCAGGAAGAGAGAGAACACGTGAACTCTGATGGCTCTTACACAGACACTAATGACATCATGGGGCCCCTACCTCATGACCTTAACTAAACCCAGTTACCTCCCGAAGGCCTCATCTTCAAATACCATCAACAATGGGGATTAGGGCTTCAACATCTGAATTGGGGGTGGGGACACAACCTTCAGTCCACAGTAAATTTGTCATAGGAACCTGAAGATGACCAGGCAAGCACAGTTTTTAGAATTTACATAAGTTGTAGATTAGTGTAATTACTGTTTTTGCGTCTGGCTGAGAAACTTTGGGTCAAAACGAGCCTTTTAGAATATATGAATTAGTTATCTAGGTAGCCCTGAAGTTGGCTCTAGATTTATTAGAAGCTATTTTAACTATTGCATTCACTCAAGAAACCACCGCCTATCTGTGAAGCACAGTCTATCTGTAAAGCTCCCTCACAATAAATTCATCTCAGAAATTTGTAGTCTCTCGTGCATGCCCCCAACTGCCGAATGGGTAGGCCTAGCTTAGCACAGTCATTCGGACATTAAATATGATAGAAATGTGGTCCACCTTAAACAACAGTTGGCTTGTTTAATCTGCACTGCTTCACCAAGGACGTGTGATTTGTGAGATGCTGGAGGGGAACCAATTGTAAGAGTCAGCCTGAGTGTCAGCCTCATCTGTCTACGCTGACTTTTGTCTGCTCTCTGGCAGGCACTCCGTCTCCCTTTTCAATTTGCTACCCTGGAAGTGCTCCCCTCCAGGGAGGAAGATGAGTCAGATTTGCAACTGTGATGCTAAATGATTCAATAGAGGCGAAAACGCAGAACAGAGGAAAATGCATGGTTTAATCGGACTCAGTTGCAAGTGGGCAGGGTAGGTGATGGAGGGCAAGTCAAAAGCATAACGATGTCAAGCTTTGGTAGAACCCAGCAAACTGGAAGACTTCAGGAGGATTGGAAAGGAATGTGTACGGGAAAGTTGTCTGAAATGCCGGGACAGCTTTCTGTGTTGCTCTTCTCACTGCCTTAGAATTTAGAGTCAAAATAATAATAATCTCTTCTTCTTTTAGATAGCCTTCCTGGCTTCAACCCACAATCTATCTAGATTCTAGACAGTGGTTCTCAACCCTATCAGAGTCAATATTCCAGTCTTTAACAACTAATTTGAAGAGTTCCTTTTATAACAAAAACCTTAATTTATTCTTTATCGTGCTACTCTAACAATGTTGTTGGTCCCTACCCCTACCGCATACCCCTTGGTGGTTACCATTTTGGTGCACTCTGGGCCCACTCCAGCTGCTAGCCCCTCCAAGCCCCTCTGAAGGTATGCATGTTGCATGCTGGAAGAGCCAGAAATAATGCTCTCTGGGAAGAAGTCTCAACCTGTTGGCTCTCAACAGGGCCCAAGGGAGTGAGGGTATTTATACACCAAATTTGCCATTGGTGTATAAGAACCCTCATGTTGCCATTGGTGTATAAATACCCTCACTCCCTTGGCCCGTGTTCCCCCGTGGGATTAGGCTCTAGTTGCCCACAGTGGTTACTTCTTGGTAACAACCTATTACTGGCTTTTTCACCTTCCCTGCCTCAATACCCTACTCCCCATTGTGTATTAAACCTGTGCAAAAGTGTCTTGTGTTTACATGTAAATAAAAGTTTGTGTCTAGATTCAGATAACTACAGGGTTTTTTTTGTTTTTCAGTGACATGAAAGTTCAGTGGGACATTTGAAAGTTATACAAGGCATGAGGCGATTCTTCATTGTGTAGGGCAACTTGTAGAAAACTTTGCTTCAAGAGCAGTAGGCATGTTTTCTTTGCCTGTGTTTTCTTAATCCCTTCCTCTCCTACCCTGCTGGCTGAAATGTAGATGTGATGGCTGCAGCTGTAGCTGCCATCTTGGAGCAGGTAGACAGAACCATACTACATCCTAGGGTGGCAGAGCAGTGAGCTGGAAGGAACCTATTCCCTGAGAACTTCATGGAGCAAGGCTGCCCTATTAGCCCTGCATTCTCTCTGTCTCTGAACTTTCACATGAACAAGACTATAAAATACTCTGCTAAGCCAAAATTATTTTGGGTTTCTACTTCTTGAAACTAAATCTACCTAAAGCAATATCAAAAATAAACCTTAAAATAAACATTTCAAACTAATTTTCAAAGACTGGTATTAAATCTGATAGGGTTAAGAAAACTGTCTAGGCCAGGTGTGATGGCTCACACCTATAATCCCAGCACTGAGAGAAGTCAAGGTGGGAAGATTGCCCAGAAGTTGGAGACCAGTCTGGGCAACATAGTGAGACCCCATCTCTACAAGAAGTTAAAAATTAGCTGGGTGTGGTGGCACATACCTGTGGTCCCAGATACTCGAGAGGCTGAGGTGGGAGGATCGTTTGAAACTAAGAGGTCAAGGATGCATGCTATGAGCCATAATCACTGCACTCCAGCCTGAGCAACAGAGTGAGACCCTGTCTCAAAAAAAAAAAAAAAAAAAAAAGGAAAAAGAAAACTGTCTAGACGCTATACAGATTGTAGGATTGAGCCAGGAAAACACTCTAGAAATAAAACCAAACAAAACAAGAAAACAGATCATTACAGTGTTGTCTCTAAATTCTAAGAGTGTGCCTCAGTAATAACCCATAATTCATGCAATTGTGACCAGACCAGCTAGTCCTTCTATGAAGAACTATAAGGTGCAATGAGAGGAAATTGGGGTACCTGAGTGCAGCTGGTCCACGGAAGACTTTTCTGAGCTCTAGGTAAAGTCAACTGGGTAAAGAGGTGGAAGATAAATAAATATAATATTTGTCATTTATTTTTTAAAAATGGGTAGGGATGGTTTCCAGGAAATCAATTCTTGTCAAAGGCTAAAAAAATGTTTTAAAACATGGAGTTAGGGGGAGCATTTTATGC